>NC_134017.1:29705272-29970272 GCF_040712315.1 Castanea sativa
GGGGTGCACCCACCAGGGCAGGAGGCTCCCTATGAGGGATCTTGTTGCCACCTCATCTTTTTCTAGATGCTTATCCATTCTTCCATTTTTAGTTTTCTGAATTTTCTTCTTTTTTGACCCTATTTTTGAGCTATTTTCTAGAGTTCTTCAAGAGCTTGGAATTCTTCAAACGTGATATTTATGGGAAGTTCTAAATGTCTAGTTTTCATAAGTTCAGGCATCATGTAATTTTGAGCTACAATTTTCGAGATATTGCACTTGGAAGTGAGGTGACGCAGTGTAGAAATCTGTGTGACACTTTTCTTGAAAATTAATTCCTCCTAGTCTGAAGGGGATATTGATCATAATTTAATGTAGTCTGAGCCATTCACATTTATTGTGGCTGGATTCGTACTATCTATTTCGCAAAAACGCCCAAAAACAGTTATTTTACCTGAAAAATAATGAAATAATATTTTTAATTAGGATTTTTATGTTTTCTTGATATTTCATTCGTTTCAACTCTTATTTTGGCCCGTGAATTATCTTTTTGAATTGAATTTTAGGATATTTAATATGAAAAAAAACTTATTTCGATTGGACGGTCATATTGTTTGGTCAAATTTTGACTAATCCTAGTTAGGGTTAGTCAACGTTGGTCAAACTTAGCCAAAAATGACAAATTTGGGATTTTGAACCCCTAGGTTATTAAAATGGTTTTATCCAAGACTTGATTGAGATAAAAAAAAAAAAGAAAAAAAAGACTTTTTTTCATGTAACTCCTTATTACATGAATACGGTATCACTATATAGAAGAATGATTGCCTTAAACTTTGTTCTTATTTGGATATTTAGGGAAATCTAGTTTATCATGATTTAGGTAATTTTCTGGCTAAACTTTTTTTTTTTTGTCAATCTATGAGGAAACACACTTCGGGAATTTGTTAATTAAGGATTTGGTCAGTCAACACTAAGGTCAAATTGCTTTTTCATGGTGCCAAAAGTTAGTCCATGATTTTGGGCAAATATAGCATATCAATTAGGTTTTTTTTTTTTTTTTTTGGGTGTGTTTATGGTTGTGGATACTAGATTTTTTTTGGTAGAGAGAATTTCCACAGATCCACTGGCCTCCCAAAGATGCCTTTTTCTCGAGAGTATTTTGACATTGGCGACTTGTGATGATATATGTGCATTTGTGCACTAGGGTGATGTGTGTGAGTATCTTTACTTATTAATTTTTAAGAATCACCATTAACTATTGGATTTTTAGGGGTGGTTGCTCACCCATTGTCTAATTTATTTTAATTACCTAGTTATTTTGGGCCATCCTAGCTAATAAGGTAGGATAAAGTTTTGAACCAAAAATTCTTAAACTCAAAAGCTTGGTTATGTGTGTGGAAGGTGTTAAGCACTCCACAACGTCTATCTAAAGGATAATTCTTCATTTTGATTATAATTTCTATAACTCACATGGTAGAAAATAACTATGAAACTTGGAATTTGTTTTTGAAAAAAGATTTTTGTACAAACAATACACACACACACACACACATATATATATACACACATAAATATTCATGTGGATGTTATCTATAATGTTGCAAAGTAATATATACATAGCTATGACTTGAATATTACGTAGCAAATATAGCATATGAGAAATTTAAAGAGTAATTGTGTTACATTTCTCCTTTAAAAGTAATTTGAAGCAATATTTATTCTTCAAGAATCATTCTCATGTTAAAACAACATCAACCCAAAATAGTTAGTTTAGGAAAGGTAAAAAATTTTGACTTGATTGGATGCTATTAGTTCAATTGATGTGAACTATGGAGAAGCCGTACTTTCTCAAAAATCATTTTTGAAAAAGAATTTTTTAAGAATTATTTGTTCTTTGATTTCTTCTATTTTGTTTAGTTTATATGCATCTCTTAGCTTCTGTTTAAGATAGTTTTTACATATTTAGGTTAGTAGTCAATAAGATAATATGTTTTACAGCTTTGTTAGTTCAATTACATTATTAGCGTTTGAATGCTTAGTTGAACACATGAACATGCATAACAATAGTATCATGCGTTTGATGAATATGTGTAGTGGTGATGATGCAGTGACGTAAGTAAGATAAGGACCTGCATTACAATATTAACATGCATATATGATATGAGAAGAATGTGGTGAACACGTGATGAATATGCAATGGTATGATGAACATGAATGGTTGATGATGCTTACTACCCTTGGATGATATGAGATGTTTGTTGTCTTGTAATCATGTTTTGCTACCTATGTGATGATGATGCTAGTTTATATGCTAGCATGATGTAGTATGATGATATGTGTTATACCATGAGATGGTGTATGAGATACCATGCTTAGATGAATATTAGAGCATCCACATCAGTTGGTGGATAATCATCTATAATCCAAAATTTCTATCATTTTACACATTTTGGCTCAAAAAACTTCCACATCAGTTGTACAAAATTTTGTAAAATTGTGCAAATCCACCCACGAGCTACAGTAACCGTGTAAATATACACGGCTACTGTAGCTCATCCATTTATTATTTTATCAATTTCACAGTTCGCTCCTTTTTTCTCTCTCTTCTCCGTGCTCAACCAACTCAATAACTGCTCTCCTCATCTTTTTTCCTCAGATGCACACAGAGATACACTAGCTCAAAAAAAAAAAAAAAACACAGATACACAGATCGGAGCTCGTGGGTCTTGCTTGACTGGATCGGAGGTTGTGCCCATCGGTATTGACTGGATCGGAGGTCGAGCTCGACGGTCTTGGCTGGATCGGAGCGTGTGCTCGTCGGCCTTGGTTGGATCGGAGGTCGAGCTCGTCGGCCTTGGCTGGATCGGAGGTCGAGCTCGTCAGCCTTGGCTGGATCAGAGCGCGTGCTCGTCGGGCTTGACTGGATCGAAGCTCGTGCTCGTCGGCCTTGGCTGGATCATCGGCCTTGACTGGAGCGGAGCTTGATCGGAGCTTGGGCCATCTCCCGCACCAGCGTGGACGGGCCGCGCCGCCCGTGGCGCGGCCCAGGAGCAAGGCGTTGGCTTGATCGAGAGATGGGTAGAGTGTAGAGAGATGGGTATAGAGAGAGAGTGTTTATTCAGAGATGGGGAGAGAGAGACAGAGAGCACGTATTAAAGGGGAACCGTTGGGAAATAATAAAAAATTTGAGGGAAATAATAAAATATTTAAAGAAATGTGTAAAATAGATGAACTGATGTGGGTATTTTGTAAAACTAAATGTGTAAAATAGAAAAAGTGGGTTTTTAGTGTAAAAATGAATGTGTAAAATGAATGAGCTGATGTGGTTGCTCTTAGGATATATGTTTAGATGAGATGAAGATGTCATGTTTGGGTGATATGATGAAATTTGCAATGTGATATGCCAAGCCTAGATGGATGTAAGGGTGTATGATTAGATATATGTTAGGATAAAACTAGTGTGTGTGTGCGCGTGCACATGTGTTACAGGATAGCCTAATAGAGGACCATTTGATAGAATTATGATATAAAACACAATGAGTAGAGGCCGACCCACATGTCAGGCAAAGTTGAGTGCTTAACACCTTCTCATCTCTATACCTTAACTCTGAACACACACTCTAAATAGATCAATCCCTTTGCAAGAGGCACAAATATGCTTCCTAAACCTAATCTAGTGGAGACCCTATAAACCCTCCGCCTCTAGTCCACTCGGTTGAGACTTATTTCTTAGAGCATTGTAACCCTACGAAGTAAAAGGGAGTCAAATTGCCCAAAGGCACTGGCGCCACAATGACCAAGCGTGTAAATCAGGGAATAAACCTTCACACATACACAATCAAGGTATAAAAGAATATACATAATCATCCAAGCACCAAATATCGCATACCCACTAAATACGTAAACACGCCAATACATATTTTAGATGAATCAATACAATACATGCCTAATCTAGGGAGCCAAGATTAATCTCATGCATAAATCGTGATATACATATTCAAAATCACATAAATAAGCTTTAGAAAATGTAGATCAAGAAAATACCCAAAGAGAAATCCATGATATTGCATGTATTTGCATATGTAAGCACATAGTCATATATGGAAGCATAGAGATAAAAGAAAATCATCTGATTAGTACACTAGTTTTTATATGGAAATAATATACTAATCCTAGTAATCATGTAGAAAACCATATATAAAACATGATAATCATAAAGCAAAACATGACATCTATGTGATTAAATGAAATCCTAGACTAATAAAGCAATATAATGGGTAATAGGCTTACTTAAGGAGCAGATAAGAGGCAAATGAAGGCTTAAATGTGTGCTGCAATTTTTAGGGGAAAAAAACATTTTTGTAGTCTAGTCTAAGTTGGAAATGATGAGAGGTATCAGTAGTTGATGATGAAATGGATGAGGGAGGGGTAAATATTTAAAGTGGGATGGAATGGGACTTATAGTTTGTTTGGTTGAGGTGAAAACAAGAGGGAGACAAAAGTGGGGAGAAAACTCATTTTCTCTTGTTTGGTTGGGAGTGGAAATTAATGAGAAAATTGGTGGTTTCGAGTATTTTCCACCTGGACCCACCAAATTATAATCTCTCCAAATCGAAGAGAAAATAGGGAGAGAAAATGAGTCTTCAACCATAATTACCTAACTACCCTTCCCTTCATTGTTGGACCTAAAGTGTAACTACCCATGAGACTTGTTTCGATCAAGCTACTACATTAATGCTGTTGTCTTCATCAAGTTGGGTCATTTTATTGTTGAGTGATGTTGCATTGCAATTAACGTTCACCAAAGCTTGTTTTTGTTTTTGGTACTTCTTTGGCTAAATTTCTTGAGGGAAAAAGAAAATATAACAAAGGGAATAATGGGGAGAGAGGTGTAACGAGGAAAAAGGTATGCATGTGGACCTTTTCCCACATTCACACGTGTATGGTAGCATGTGAAGGCCTAATGCTTTCCCTTATATATATATATAGACACACACACACAGTGGGTTAGGAGGTAATAGAGGGTGTAAGAAGATTATAGGAACCGGTTAAGAAACTATAATGCTAAAGAAATATAGAAAATTACTTGAAAGCATGGAATAGAACAGAGAACTAGATACAACAAGTTGACTGATATTATTATATTCAATAGGCTCTTTACATAAATTATAAGAATTTCTAAAGGAGGCTATGTTCTGCCTTTACAATGATACAAAGTAGTTATTTATAGACTATGAAACTCAAAACAAATTTAGATACAATTTACAATTAGCTTTACATAAGATGGTAGGGGTTTGGCTTGTGATTGATAGGAGTTGAAGGAAGTAAGGGACTAGTTGGACACAAATTTGCTACTGGATTAGGTTTCTGCAAGGGCAATAAATGTTTCTGACATATATGGATAATGCCAAGCCGTTTCAAGACGACTTTAGGACCTTTTTTATTTTTTTTTTATTTTTTTATTTTCTAGGTGTTGGACCTGTTTAGTCCTATTCATCCCTTCCTTAGAACCATTTTTTGTCGATGTCAGCGTTAACATCTGGGTCATGGTTATCATAATAGGGATCATCGTAGCCAATAAAAGGATAAAAAAGAGGCACCAAACTATATGAAATGTTGAAGGATAAAAAAAATAAAATATTTTAAAAATATAAATTAAAAAAAAAGTGGAATGAAGAAAAAATAGAAGTACATATTACACCACAGGCAAATGTGTTAAAGCCATTGTTTTGAAAACCGGTACGGTGAAAGAACCGATCAAGGAGCTAATTACTAGTTTTCTGATCGGACCGGAATCCGATCGATGGTCAAATCGGTGACGTCATAAATAATTTAATTATTAATTATTTAAATTGTATAAATAATAAACCTATATTAATAAATATGTTTCCTTTAAAAAAAGTACAAGTATATAACATATTTTTAAAGAATTTAACAGAATAACATTACAAAACAATCATCCTTAACATAATAAACTTTCAACAAAACCAAATAAATAAGTTCATTAGTCATTACATTTACATCCAAATGGAAAATAGCAAAGAAGTTCATTACATCCAAATAGCAAACAAGTTTTAAAGTTTCAAACAAAAAACTACTACGTTTTAAGACACAAGCCTCATTTGTTATGAAGAAAATTGAAATCAATATCATCATGTGAACCAAATGCTCCACCACTAGCATCATTATCATCATCCTCATCCTTATCTTCTTCATCTTCAACTTGAATAAAATGATTTCTATCTTTAAATCTGGGAGGAGCATCAAGTTTATCACCGAATGATTCCAAATTGATGTCATCATCATCCTCAATCACTTCATTGTCCATATCTATACAAAAAATAATTAATTAGGTTCAATAACAATAGTATAATACTCTGTAAACTAGGAAAAACCATTAGCTAATTTGATAGAAAATTCTCCTTTACCATTCATATTGGTTTATTAGGCACGCTTCTCAGTAGCAATGGGAATTTGATAATAGCGTTAAATGGTTCTTCATCAAGTAAGCTTTTTAACATGTCTAAATTCAACCCGTGACCATTTGTTTTAAAATCAAGTAAATTCTGCTTCTTGTCATGGCTAAAAGATTTTAATATGCAATAATGTTGTTCAAAATATTTTAACAGAGTATTATACTACTGTTTACAGAGCTAGTTCTATCACAAATAATAATGCTCTGTAAATCATAGTACATACGTTCAATTGTAAAGACTAGGAAAGGGTCGAAGTTATGCTAAACTAATAATTGAAAGAATAATTAACAACCCAACATTCATTTTCACCGTCATAAAGCATAGCCCATCTTATAAAAATTTCTCATTTTAACTTAACAAGTATTCTACAATCACACAGTGTTCCTAAACCACAACCCATCATAAAAAAATTGAAAGACAACATCTTTCACTCTGCAAATTCATGCCAATTCGGGTATCAAAGCTACCATCTTTCCTAAAAACTAAGTCAATTTTGTTTCAAACTTTTCCAATCAATCCTAAACAACCCCAATTTCCCCAAAAAAAAAAAAAAAAAAAAAAAACTAATTTTGAAACCAAAAACATAAACGGAGAACCTGAGACGAAAATGATCAAATGAAAGAGAGAGAATCAAGTAATCAAAATCAAAATCAAAAGAATCAAAACCTGATGAGGCCAATAAGCAGAGAGCAGAGCACAGAGAGCGAGACCGAGAGCGAGACCGAGACATCGTAAGGGTGAGAAGGAAAAAAGAAAAAAAAAACTGGCTGTGAGGGTGAGAAGCAAAGGCAGATTTGAAGTTCAGACACCGTGAGGGTGAGAAGGAAAAAAAAAAAAAAAAATCAAGAGTGAGATAGAGAGAGGCATGAGCTTGAGTGAGGTGAAAGTGAGACAAAGAGGCGTGAGAGAGAGAGAGAGAGAGAGAGGCATGAGAGTCTGAGAGTGAGATGAGATGAGGCGTGAATGTGTTTAGGGTTAGATTTTAGGTTCTATCCAAAACAGCGTAGTTTTAGGTTGTCCAAAATGGTGTAGTTTTAAGCTGTCAACCCAACCAGTCATTAACTGGTTTGACCATGCCGGTTCCCTATTTTCCGGTTGAACTGGCCAGTTTTCTAATTTTTCCAATTTTTAAGTCATTTTTGGTTTTTACCCATAATCGGACCGGATCGAAGGCCGGTTCCCGATTGAACTGGTTGGACTGGCCGGTCCGGTCTGATCCGGTGTTTAAAACTATGGTTAAAGCACTACAGCCCAACCCCAACCCCCCCCCCCCCAAAAAAAAAAAAAAACTACAACAACAATGGAAAAGAGAAAAATGGAAATAAATTTCAATTGAATACCTTATATTTGAACCCACAACCTCACTCCATTACCCTTACAAGGAAAGGAAATGGAATTTAGGCTAGAGCTCATTAGCTTACTCATATCACCTTTTTCTTTTCTTTTCTTTTTTTGATAAGTACACTGATTTATTTTTCATAACTTGTTTTGAGGGTGAAAGCAGTCCAATAGATGCTAAACATACTAATTCAACTGCATATAGCATCCACCTTTCCCCATAACACCCCCCCCCCCCCACCCCCCACCCACCAATAAAACAAAGGCAGCATTACTTTTCAAGATGTCACAAAAATAACATCTTTAGACATTTTAACAGGAATTACTGATCCATGTCCAAGAAGAAGAAAAACTGCTCGCATACACATATAAACATATATCTATGTTTCTGTATGTGTACATATGCATGTAAGTACGCGTGCGTGTATATAATCCATGAGGATACGTGAAATAATGATTTCGGTGTCAAAAACACAACACTAGAGAGAGAAGCAGGGTGGATCAATATGTAAATAAAACCATGCACATAATTCTTTGATGTACTTACCTGCATCTGGGGACTAATTACTATTGCCAGCAGAATTGGATGGCAAAGCATTGCCTAAAGGATTCTGAGACTTAGTTTCCATTGTAAGCATTTTCAGAGATATTTTTCGTAGATAATCTGCCTGGCTTGTGGCAGCAGTATAAATCTTTTCCTCAAGCATTGTAGCAATGAATTCATGTAATCCCTCTTGGCCAGAAACAGGGAGATGCCTCTTCAAAGTTTCCATTCTATACACAAAAGGAGATACCCTTATTATGTTACTGACCATACAGACAGAATTAAGCTGTTAAAGAAAAAAGTCCTAAATTGGTAAACTATGCTAACAGTGCAGAACTTAAAGCAACAAAATGTGAAAAGAAACCACATAAAATTTCGTGAAATTTTTTTTGACAAGTAAATAAAATTTCATGAAATTTTAAAAATATGAACAAAAACCCAATATTTTTTTCACTGAAAAAAATTAACAGTAGCACTTGATTTTTCAAGGTTCACTATGGAAAATCTGTCAACAGAAAATGTTTTCCTAGTCAACTAACATGATACCTTGCTTTCCATATGATAAAGCCGAAAATAATCAGTAAGCCACACGGTCCTCGCGTGTGATACCGGCCAAATACCCTCCGACGGTCAAGTCAGAGAAACTCTCTTATTCGCAACTCTAGACTGCCAGAATTGGGATGAACTATGCGTACCTTGATTTGTGAGGGTTTTGGGGTATTTATAGTAGTGTAGGGTTGATATCCGTGCCTTGACCAAGAAGTTCTTTCCTTCTAGGAGAGAATCTCTTGGATTTTGCATATCTCCTAGAGTTATTTTTCTTATAGGAGTCTTCTTGGTTAGGGTTAAGCGTGTGGCGCAAGAACTTTCCTTATACACGTATGCGTGGAGACCAAGTAAGGCTTATGGATGGAGATTCGCTCACACTCGTCAGCTTACTGTCGCCGGCTTGCTACCGTCAGCTTACTCCCTTCAGCTTGATATCGTCAACTTACTCCCTTCAACCTGATGTTATCAGTTATGAGATGGAGTCATGGACGTTATGAGAAGGTGGTTTAACGAGCAAAGCTGACGAGCTCGTTGTACCCGTTCCTTTCATTTCGTCAGGAGCTAATTACAAAATTATCCTTATCACCATATAGTAGATCCCCAAGTGTTCCTCAACGAATTGTATTCCTAGCTCTTTATTTGGGTGAATGCATTCAGGTGTTTTGTTTCCAACTCCTAATATAGCACTACTAGTTCTTGTAGTCAACTCCCATGATACGACATTTGCTTTCAATGTCATATCCAATTCTTATACTTGTAGATGCATTTGTCATATTTCCGAGAAATTTTATTTTTCTTCATATGAGGATCATCGACACTTACCACAAGCCTTTCTGACATTAATTTGAATATTTGTTCTCTTCTTTTTCCAATTATGCCCTTCCTCAATTTTTTCTAATAATTAACTGCAGTAAAATATTGCTTATGGTATGAATAGCTACTACGAGCCCATGCTTTATCAATCTCATATACGAAATGAGTAGCTAAGCATGGACACTTCATTTGGGGTGCCTTAACCGTATCGTAACAGTGTTCTATCTGCCGTTTGATGTTATAATTTTTCAAAAATTACTCATGTCGCCATATTGTACCCGCACCCATGTCCATGCATCCTAGATCAAGTAGAGAGACACAAGTCCCACCAGCCAAAGCACAAATACAGGCCTAACAGAAATGTTAAAGCAAAAAACGCATTCCATATATGAGCTTGATAAACCAGAGACACCAACGATGGCTAGGAGGCACCGGTTTTGATGGCTTGTGCTTGGAAAATTTTGTCATACCAATTACCAAACACTTGAAAATGTTTTTCTGTAAAATGTTTTCAAAAGAAAATACTTTATTGTAAAAAATTTTACATTTGAAACATTTTACAGTGAAACAAACAAAGCGTTAATTCAGTCATACACAATATTCAAAATGTCAAATGAAAGAAAATGAGAAACCAAGCATACAAAGACAAGCTTGGTGTTTGGAATAGCTTCGTTGCTTTCACTAGTTTATTTTGTTTAAAATTTTTATTATTTAAAAGTATAGGTGTACTTAGAAAAATGCAAGGCTTTCAAAATCTGTACCTATGAAATAAGTTGGCTTATTTCGATTTTTGAACCTGACCAAACAGGGTAACAAGTGTGTGTATGTTACAGCTTATTTTGGTGAGTTATTTCCCCCAGCTCGTTAGATAAAATTTTATAGAGCATTACTTTTTTTTTCTTAGTATAGCTAATTAAATCTTTACTGATTAAAACGAATAGCACTTTTAAAAGTAAGCAATCTGAATTGGAAATTTAGTCTTTCACATGATTACTGATTGTGCTGGACCTAGTCTTATGTTAAAGTAAGCTACTAATGTCACCACATGGGGATGTGTTACATCTACGCGATATCCCAAAAGGACAAGTTAGAATTAGAGCTCCCACATACTTGTGCACTTCCAATGTGATATTCATTGCACTTCTACTACATAGCGCCCTCACAACAGGGTGATGTGATGTTCATAGCACTCCCTAGCCCCTACTACACTCACAAAAACCTTTGATCAAAGCATTACTCTTGAGTATACAAACAAGAATTTTTTATTTCCATTTAAACTCTGTATTAAATGTTTGTGGCATCAAAAAGTGAAGATTTTGCTGTGAAGTTCTCTAATTTCCACCAAAAAAGGAACAAAATTTTTAAATAACTATAAAATCTAAACAATATTATTAGTTAGGCAACGTTTCAAACTAATTTGGTTTCTAACAAATCGAGTTCATTGAACTCGATTTTGGGTTTATAAATCGAGTACAATGTACTGGATTTCTCCGTTGCGGCACCGGCTGAGCTGGACAAAATGTCCACGTAGATTTAAAAATCGAGTCTATTAGACTCGTTTTAAGAACTCGAGTCTAATAGACTCGATTTGTGTTCAGTGTCCCAAAACTCTCTCCAACACTCAGTCTCGCTCTCACTCTCACCAAAACACTCTCAAACACATCACACACTCAGTCTCTCGCTCTCATTCTCAAAGCCACAGATCACACTCATCTCTCACTCTCAAAATCACAAAAATTCAAACACTCACTCTCTCTCATAGTCTCTCACTCTCAAACACCCAAATGCTTAAACCCACTCAAACACGAGACTCTCCCTCTCTCTGTCATTCTCCTCTCAACTCATCGGCGGCTCGGGGCTCATTGGTGGCTCGTTCTGTCATCGGTGGCTCCTCTCCTCGTCGGACTGTGACCATCTCTCTGACCCACTGTCTCTCTCTCACTCTTAGGTAATTGATTCTTAAATTCCTTGCTTTATTTGTTTATTTTAATGAGCAATGTTATTGTATGACAAGTTCAAAGAATTTTATGACAAGTTCAACTGAGCTATGTTAATGAGAAAAGGGGAATGTTGCCCAAAGGTTATTGTAGTTAGTTGAGGTTAACATAAATTAGGAGGGACAGGTCTCTAATCCTAGAGGGAACAGTTCCGGTTAAGTAGTTATGGGAATGTACGAATAATCTGTGTTTCCCTTGGACTCGTTCATCAAACTTTTGAGGGATTTAGTTTGAAGTACGTAAGAGGTTTAATTCATGACTACTAATCAATTGAACTAAAGACTGCAACTGATTTAATTAATTGAACTAAGAGGGCGACAAAGGTGATGGCGAGGGTGAGGGCGCCGCCGATGCTTTGCAAATGGGGCACCAATTCTTCAACCCCAGCCATTGTTCTATGCAGTCCACATGAAACTTGTGCTCACACTGCAATCTACCTAGTTCATCTCCAACAACATACTCCTCCTGCACAAAAACATAAAAGACACTTCAGTTCAAAAGAAAAGATAACATTTCAAACCCATGGCAATAGCTGATAGATAGCTTGTATCATTGGTTAATGCAATCCAGAAACTAACCGGATCAATTTCATTCGTTTATTTACAAGGACATCCAGTTTAATACAACTGAAAAACCATGACAACCCAAAATTACCTTCTGCAAGATATTGGCTTGTCAGTTGATCAAGTACCAAACTGTCTAGTCAATGGGGCTTACAGCCCAGTGCCACTCTTCCCCCTCTTTATAATAGGCCAGGAAAACAAAGAGAGTAACAAACTGTCTATTCAAGAAAAAAAAAAAAGAGAGTAACAAATTGCCAAGGGATTGTAATTGTTTTTCCATAATTCAATAAGTATAACAAAGTAATGTTCACTGATTGAAAGCATTGGTTATATGGTTGGGACTTTGGAATTAAACTGATTTCAGTAAATTTTTCATAGCATAAATTTATATAATTTGTATTGGCCTGAAAATGTTGCCAAATGTGGGTCTTGAGTACTGTGAAGAGTTGAATTTAATGCTTAGTTTTGTCTGCACAGAAGTCTTTTGTACATGTTATTAATTTAGCCCGGAATGGTTATAAAACACAGATATATTCTTAATATGGTTTGGGGGGTTAAACTGAACTTAATACACTTTTCGCAGAATAAAATTATATCATTTGTCTTGGTCTGAAGCAGGATTGATAAGCTGAGAACTATGGGTGTAGCTCATTGACCTAAAACCCATTTGATTGAGAATTCAATGTTGAATTTATCAATGGCAGGACTATCTGGCAAATCCTGCAACAACTGACCTGCCTCAGTGTGATTCTAGACCATACAATTGCAGAGAGAGAGCACAGGTATGTTGTAGCGATTTTGTTATTATTGTGTATTTGATTATACTCATTCCAACTACACGGTTTGCTTAGTATTCTACAGTCTTTAAGGGCTTCCTTAATGTGAATGTTAGTCAATACAAAAAGTTATTAACTTATTGGTCATGATGATGAGGTACAGCTGTACCATGGTCAGTGGTGCCATCTTTATATGGATTCAGTTGTTTCTTTGTTGTAGACAACAGCATGCAACTGAATATACCTGGAATTGAAATTGAGAATCATATGATGATAAATGGCTTGATATAAGAAAATGAGTCTGATCATCTTGTTTCTTGCTATATAGCTTGTTGATATAGTAACAGGTTTTTATCAAATGGTTCAGGGTATTCAACATGAATGGCATGGTATCCTGGTCTGGTGCCATATTTATATGATTGAGATGTTTCTAACACATAGTACCTTAGTTAACTTAGTGTAATTGGAATTGAATTAGAAAGCATTGTGATGTCTTCTAGTAGAAAGATTCTTAGAAGTACTGGCTTACACATCTTTCTAAAAGATTTTGAAATATTAAAGTAGATATGAGCTGAATATGTTACATCTTTTTACGGAAATGGACACAAATATACATACATTAATGGCAGCCTTGAACTTACATTAAGGAGCTGTCCTGCATCAAACCTTAGTGTTTTACTTTTAGTATTGCAGACATAACATTTGAGTTTGACAGGATCATACATGCTGGAAGGCTCACTAGCATGATAAGAAATGGGCGAGTGAAAAAAGACATCAAACCTTAGGGCTTTCTTGCAAGAAAAAAATAGTAAGAACATACAACCAAAAAAAAAGGTGGAAGATTGCTAGGGTTGAAAGAGTGGCTTTAGAGCTCCATTTTTATTTTATTTTATTTATATATATATATATATTTATGTATGTGTTCTTTTTGTGTTTTTGGGGGGGGGGGGGTGTTGAGGGGCTTTACAACTTAGAAAGCAGAGAAATCTCTAGCTCAAATGGCACTTGCACACCCCATGAGAATGGGGTGGATAGTGAAGTTGTGATTTCATGACCATGTACGTGCAATTTTCCAATAACAAATAGAGAAATATGGAATGGTTGTTGTTTGAGTTGAGAAATCAGTGGTGAAGCAGAGCACTTTTTGAGAAGCAGAAAATTAGAATAACAGAAGATGCAAAAGGGAAGGAAGATAACTTGCCTAACAAACCCAAACACTTAAAACTCTGTCAATAAAAGGTGGATAATTGTTGAAAAATATACAGAATTTTATGGATTTCAACTCTTAAATTCTTCCTTATCTTAATAGAATTAGAAGGTTCAATTTATAGACTACTTAATCACCACATACACAGTTGCTTAATACTAAAGAAAAAAAAAACTTAAATACTTTTTATTGACTCTTAGATACTTGGTTATGAAGATACCTATAAATAAATTACAAGTAGGACACTGTGTGCGAATTCCTGGAAATTGCAATTCTGCCTCTGCACACCAAAACTGACTTATAACTCTCAATTTTTATTTTTTCTCAAATAAAAAACTGCTTTGACTATAACCTCATAGTGTCATGATCTTCAAAACTTTAAAACTTGTCTACATCTAATGTCACCTGTGGACTGCACACATAAATTGTAAATTCCTAAATTGAAAGTTTGGCACAAAACCAAAGCAAAAAGCACCATTTCCCATTCTCTTTATGGTGCATATTTCACTTTATTGAGTCCCAGTATTATTGCACTTTATTATATGTACTGGATTTAACTAGGATTGAAGCTTCAGATGCCCCCCATCTATCCCAAACTGAGGGTAGGAGCATTGCTTGCCTTTATTAGAGCTATATTGTAAAATGAAAAATATAGTATATTGGCTTTACAAAAGTGAACACTCATTCTACAACAGACAGAAGGGCTGAGACATCCACTTTTAGCTGGATGACTATGAATTATCTTGTGCATGTGCATGGTCACCCTAGAAAATTTATGTCTATGCAGCGTTTTTGGTATATATATTATAGTTATGTTTTATTCCATGTGCAAAACTTGCTATTTGTGTCTTTTTCTATTTCTTGCGTTTGCTTTGAGCAAAGTATATTGGGTAATGTTTGTTACTACATTGACTCTTCTGAACTATATGAATTTTTTTCTTTTTCTGCACCAGCCCAGCTGTAGTTGCAAGGTGTGTGGCACTTTTGAAACGGTACCTTTTATTTGAGATGTTCTTTATTTAATCTGGTTTTCAATTATAGCCAATACTTGGTGCAACAGTGCGTGGACCATCCTTGATGTTCTGGCAATGCTATTTTGTTAAAGTCATCTTTTCTTTATTTAATCTGGTTTTCAATTATAGCCAATACTTGGTGCAACAGTGCGTGGACCATCCTTGATGTTCTGGCAATGCTATTTTGTTAAAGTCATCTTTTCTTTTTTGGTGAATTGTTAAGTTGCCTTTCAAATTTGCTTCTCAAGACTCTCAATAGAAAATTGTAACAAGAACCTGAATTATGGGCTGGGCTTGTTAACTGAGCATGGATCTGAAATTAGGCCAACAAATTGGACTGAACTGCTCCTTTCTTCTTCTCGTTCCTCTTCTTACCTTTTTTTTAAAAAAAATTATTAAATTGGGTCGGGCCTTGGCCTTAATGAGTCTTTTTGGACCCGTATGACTTAACCGGCAAAATCTCAGCCTTAGGTAGTGGGAGTCAACCCGTCAGAACTACAAATGCACGGGAGAGACGGCAGTCTGGCGAAGTTTTGCAAACAACTTCGCGGCAAGCCTTTGCCCAAACGGCGATTTAGTTATTGTATGGTTAGTTACAAAGAAGTGAATGGATTTAGTTCTTGACAGCTTGTTCCTGCATAAGAATTTCAAATGTTTATGAAAATAGTTCCATATTTGCAAGGAATTTGCACATAAATTAAATTCATAATTATGTGAAACCAGATGTACTTGAATTTGGACATGCAGAGTGTGTGAGTGAGGTCGTTCTTTTATGCTCTAGTGAAAGATTAATTATTTTTTTTTTTTAATTTCAAAATTAATTACAATATAGCTATTTGGTTGGAAATTGTTAACTCAATATTTTACTTCGTCTTTCATAATTTCACATTGAGTAGACAATATGTATATAGATTTGTTGTTTCTAAGTGAGAGCTACATGGGTTGGGCTAGGCTTGACAAGTTAGAGGGTGAGGGAGATTCCAGGTGTGGGATGTTGAGAATGCAAATAATGTCCATGACCAAGTTTCATTCATGCAAAGCTCCCAAAACCAATTGCATCAAAGAGATATCAAGACAATTTTGTTCTGATGGGTCCCTTTCTGTGGGCAGAATAGAAACATTGATCATTAAGTCCATGATCCAGTGAGTGACAGTTTTTTGCCTACTGCTGTTTGGTTTCATTCCTTGTGATCTCAATCTTATGTTCATGTCCTAAAGTTTATGGGTCCCTGATGGCTTGTTTATGGGTACATGATTTTCCTGAGTTTTGTTTTTTGTTCTCATTGAGTCCACATATATATATATATGCCTTCCCCTTTACCTAGGTGAATGAATTATATTGCATAATGGAAGTCACATGACAAATCTAGTTATGGTTAACTTATCATATGAATCATTAAGTCCATTTTGAGGCATGGGTTACCTTCTACTGAACATGGTAGCAACCTTTTTATTTTAATTTTCTTCCTCCCTTCTTCGTTTGGTTTTAATATTAGATCATTTAAAATAGAGATTTGAAGGTCTATAAGAATCCAATGGTTAAATCATTAAACTACACAACAATTTTGAACTCTAGTGCATCATTATTGTAAACGAAACAAATACCCGAAAGTATGAGTTTATGTTTTAGATTTTTGATGTTTGAAGTAGAGTGGCAAAATTAGCTTTAGACTCCAATTGTTAATTAAATTTCAAGGAGCGATGAAAAAAACTTAGATGAAGTCTCATGCTTCGTGTTACCGTTTTGGTAGTTGCTACAGTGAATTCGAGTCTAAGAAACTCGAAATGTTAGTTTGCTAATTAGTTTGAAAACGATGTTAACTAACGTATATGTTTGAAAATGGGTGTCTTATGCCAATTTTCTCCTTTTGGTTCTGTTTTTGTTTTAGGGAAATCGAGTGTTAAAGAGTTGAGTTCACGTGGAACTCAATTTTCTGAGTTTTGAGTTGCTACAGTGAAATCGAGTTTAAAAACCTTGAGATGTTAGTTTGCTAATTAGTTTGAAAAAAATGTTAACTAACATATATGTTTGAAAATTATCTTTATATGCCAATTTTCTCCTTGCAATGTCACCCGAACTTACCTAGTAGTTTTAAGTTGATGTCTTTTATTTAGCTAGTTTTTCTATTCACTTGATTCTATCTTATTGACATAAATATTATCTCTTATGGAGCTTGTGTGCATAGTGGTATTTGGAGAATTGTGCAATAAATTAGGCTATACATTGAGATCCTTGCCAATTTATCTTGAACATGGGCTTATATTACTCTTGACTCCCTAAAATTTGTGTAGTATGGCTGCTATTGCTGAGGTGGATGATGAGTTCGGTCCTGGTCCCAGGGTTCCTTCGGTGTTAAGGTTTCTAACAGAACATCGATCATCCGCTGTTTGGGAAGGCCAGGTAAAATTAAAATCGACGACCTGCTGAATTTCTATATTCTTTTCTTATCCTTTTACATCATGTTGAATTTTTTTTTTTTCATTTCTAAAATCCTAAGTTTGTCAATGGTATCACTAGCTTTGAATGCATAGTAATGTTCTTCCAAAATGGTCTCTAAATAATTATCTACCTTTTATCATTTTCGTTTTAGGCTATACTCCTCATTTTGTTGATGTAATTCTTCTTGAGCATAACCTTAATCTTGATATATAGCTTTTGTATTTTTGGTTTTTGTATAAAAAAAATAAGGAGACTACAAACGCTTCGTTAAATAAGTTGTCATAAACTCATGGAAATTCCAATTGAAGAACTTATAGTCTATTTTCCCAACAATAGCTACAATCATTTATACAAAGGTAATGACATATTACATCTTATCACCATGGTTCTATCATGTGTAGGATCCGGGGGCATTGAAATGTCGTGGTCGTAATGAGGAGTTTCGAAAACGAAGCCCGATGGTGGATGATCGCGTCCTCGACATTGTCAAGAGAATTGGATTAGAGGGGCTGTATAGGACCCCATTTAGAGAGCTTGATCATAATTTGATAACGGCCTTTGTTGAGCGATGGCGGCCTGAAACCCACACCTTCCACCTTCCACCTTCCACATGGTGAGATGACGATCACATTACAAGACGTGGAGGTTCTGTTGGGGATTCCAATCGATGGTGAGGCAATTTTTGGAACTTGTGCCTTGAGCTGGGCTGTTGAATGTCAGCAAATGCTTGGAATTGTTACTAATTCAATGGTGCGTAAAGGACAGAGGATCCAAATCAAGAAGCTACTTGAAAAAATTGACCAAGGGTTGCCCGATGGTGCAGAAGAGGTTGCTGTGCATTAGTATGCACGGTGTTATATTCTAGCACTCCTAGGGGACACAATTTTCGCTGACAAGTCTGGCGATAGGGTGCATACAATGTGGTTGCAGATGTTGAGGGACCTTCATAATCCACCTCGGTACAGTTGGGGGAGTGCTTGCCTTGCATGGTTGTACAGAGAGTTATGCAGGGCAACTGACAAAAACGCTAGTCAGATTGGTGGGGCCTTAATACTCGTTCAATATTGGGCATGGTCCAGATTCCCTTTTTTGTGCCCAAGGATGGACCTCCCACCAGATGGTGCATATGGCCCACCATTGCCATCTTCGCCATTGTCTATTAAGTAAGTCTCTTCCTTGGTCGATTCTCTCTATTTTTTTTGGATCCATCATTTTAAACTATATGACACATTGAACTTAGCATTATTCAACTACTTAAGTTTTTGAACTTAGAATTACAAAATAATTGAACTTAGCATTATTCAAGTATTATTCTACAACTAAAGATGCATATGTAGTGTAGTAGTAGTATTTCAAGGAAAAACTCGATAAAATGTGGATTTTTTAAGCTTCCATCAGCATACATATCCTTTTTCTTTTTTATTACATTGCATAATTGGTAGATATTGATTTCCTCTTTCTTCATTGTAGGTTGGTTTGGGTCATGAGCACGAAGAATAGCCCCGCCGAAATCTGTTTGGTTCGGTACCGTCAGCTTCTAGATTCTATGTATCCCAACCAGGTATCCAAATTGTGTTTCTTGTAATGTTATCTTAGTGTATACTGTTATAACTGTAAACTATGTCAATTCAAAATAATGGAACATTGCATAATGTGTTGCGCTTTTTTTTTACTACAACAAGTGGTGTGGCAACCATATGAAGCCGAATTAGGCCACCTGCCTGTGTTCTGTGTAGCAGGACGGGACATGTGGACGGCGAGGGTGCCGCTTGTATGTTTCTGGCTAGTAGAGAAACATACACCGAATCGTGTTCTTCGTCAGTTTGGGATGGTGCAAGAAATTCCTAAAGATGTTGATACTGACGATGCCCTTCATAAGATAGACTTGAGGGGGAAGATTGAAGTGGATTGGAGGGTCAGACATTTTAGCCACATCCAAGTATGGAATACGAGAGCACAGAAACTATGTCATGGAGCACGACTAGAGGGTGCTATGTCGAGTGTTCATCCATACTTCGGCTGGTATGGTAAAGTCACATGGAGGTTTGTCGACCACACTAGCGCCTCACTTCTTATTACGGTAATCGCTTTGACCTTTCTTTCCAAATTTTGTTGCATATTACCATTTTGCGTTTGGTGTACTAATTGTATTACACAAATTGCAGGGCGCCATGCACAAGCAGATGTTGATGCGTTATGTAGTAGACAGTCCTGAGCATAAGCTGATTATAGCTATGCTGAAGGAAGTGGATCGCCTTCACCGTCTAGCTGCCCATCTTCCCTTGGAAGATGCCGATACAGCAAATCCAGAACTGCCAGAACATAATGGACGACCAAGCACGAGCTCAACTCCTGCCAGCCATAGCCATGGCCAATGTGCTGCACCCCATCAGCGGCAAAATCAACCCCCTCCACCCCCACATGCTTCTCCTGCCCCAGAGTTCCCTCCACCCCCACATGCATCACCTGCCATAGAGTTCCCTCCACCCCCACATGCATCTCCTTCCCCAGAGATCCCTCATCGTACTACTCCTGCATTTCCTGACCTACAGATCCCTGTACCCACTGCACGTGCATCATTTCACCCCGAGATCCCTTCACCCATGCTATGTACATTTTCTGACCCCGCTTATGTATCCCTTACTCCACCATCGTTTGATCTCGGCATTGATTTCAATGACGCCCCTTCTGTCATGCACACTCAATCTCCCTCACACAGCATTGGTCATATACACCATGTATCACCCTATAGTGACTCCATGTCATTCATGCCCACTCCTGGACTACATACAGCTCCTACGACTATGAGCCTCACTCACATTTCGTCCGCTACACCATCCTCCCCCGCCGTTGTAGTTCTTCAGTTGTTGGGAGTCAAGCAAATCAGCTAGCTATGCATGTCGAGAATGAGCAAGTAGTTAGGTTACACTCACCCCCACAAGGTCGGCCTAAACGCACAAGAAAAACACCTCCTTATGGGACAGGTGGTCACAAAGCAGGACACAAGGCTGGCCCCACGGTATGATTGGTCATTCACTAGCTTTGAATACGTTCGTGACTGCTGTTATGGTTGGTATTAAAATTGATTTGATCCTTTGTTTCTTTGTAACTTCGTCTTTGCAGCAATGCAAGGAGCCTGACGAAGGAGATGCAGTACCCCCTCCCCCACATACCAGACATTATACAAGACAGCGTAAGCGTCAAGTGCCATAGGGTCAGCACCCCATCTGCCTACAAATGGTGTTCAATTCAGCATGTATATAATCTGTTTGCAAGTAAGGCTTAGTTCTTAATTATTATTTGTGTGTGTGTTAGTAATGTGATTCATTAAAATTGGAGTTTATAGTAAACTTATGGACTTATGGTGTCTGGTGTTATTGTGTCAGGAAGTGGACAAGTATTATGATCTATCAGAGATTTTGGTGAAAGCGGGATATGTTGGGTCCTACAAGGTTATTTTTTAATTTTGAGCCAACTTTGTCCATGAATTTAGTATTTTCAGATTCATGTAAATGTACTTGACCTTCATACAGTTCCTTTTGTGTGCCTTTTGAAAATCTTGCTTGGTATATTGCACGTGGACCATATGGAAACAGGTTCAATCACATATTCATTGATGTGGAGTCATCTACTTTGTGAGATTTTTGTTTTTGGCAATCATTGTGTCAGTGGGCTGCAGGTTTTGGCAGTGTTTATTTCACTTCCTTTTGTAGATTTTGTTGAGTATTTAAACTTTAAAGTGTAACTTATTTTAGGAATTCAATGCATACTGGTTGTAAGTATTGATTTCCTCTTTCTAATAAAATAGTTATCTTCTTCTTAAAAAATAAAATTTGTAACTCTGATTAAAAAAGAAGAAGAAAGTTTTATCATAATATATATATTTTTTCAGTTGGGACTTATATTATTGGTTGTAACATTAGGGGTATCGGCAAAAGATTCCTATTATGTTTGGTGCACTGAAGCTAACTGAGCCCACGTTTATTACAAGTGTATTCCATTTTCCTTATGTTTTTTTTAGCTGCTTGGTTAGTCTAGTTCTTGATTATATGTCCCCTGTCAAAACTTTATTCTGTATGGATTATGGCAGTTCTATTTGCTGGTAAAATTACATGGATAATATTATGTGTTTCTTGGGAAGTGTGAGTGGAGTCCCTGCATATTTAGCTTTTATGGATTATTAGATTACACTTGCAGTCCCCATAATAAGCTGAAGCTTTAATATTATAGAAGGTTGTTCCATTTGCAGGAAGACATCAATTTCATTTGTTCCCTCCATAGCTTATTGGTGACACCTAAATTTTACTATTCACTCCCAAAATCATGTGTCAAGTTGAATTTTGTGATGCTTTGAACTTATTTTAGGACCAAAAGTTAATAGGGATGGTTGATAGTGCAATATTTACTTGGAGGTTGATAAGATTGTTTGTTTGGCACTATATCAATTTTTAAGAGTACAATTACCCCATAATTATCACTAACCTCTTGGGAGCAATCTTATGACCTTAGAATTTTAGGGTATAGAGGTGGACTAGAACTGAAAAAGGTATATCCTATTCAATACTTGTAAATTTCAGTTTAGCAAATATTCTGGTTTGTTCTGACTGGGTGAATTGCCTATGAAAAATTTCAAGGAATTTTCCAGTCAGTTTTGTAGGAGGCAAAGGACCTTACCAGGATTAGGTCACGGTCCATTGCCTTCATGAAGATGGTATACTGGAAGTGAGCAATGTCACTTAAACAGGAGAAGGATGTGGAGATTTATGATCAGCCATGCATGGATTCTATTATGCTTGGCAAATATGCAAGTTCTATTTAATAATAAATAAACCATATTAGAAGGCATTCAGGCGAAGACACCCAAGTACATGAGTAGAGGAATGGAAATTGTGGTAGTTTTGTAGATGGTTCACAGTTGCCAGGCCAACTTAACTATTGGCCTAATGCATGGAGGCCTGTGGCAGTTGATATGTCAACATATGTCAACACTCTAGCTTCTGTCATATTGTGCTGTAGAACTATATTTTGGAAGGTATTGGGCAGGAAGCTTTTATTCTAAGTAAACTAATTGATCTTGAACCAAATCTCAATATTTAGCAATGCAATTTAAATTAAACCAATATCAAGATTTATACTGGTGCATATCTGATTGATCATTGATGGTCCCTAACTGATGACATGTGTGTTTTTGACAAGTAATAAGAATTTCGGAATTCCTTCATTGAATTCAAAAGTTTGAATTCTTTTTTGGGAAGCAACATGAGATATTTATTTGCAGTTTTTATTGGTAAGTCTTTTTCGAATGTAGTGCAAATTAGCTAGTTTATGATTTACTTGGGAAATTCTATTTGGTGTGGTTTTTATAAATTTCTGTTATTTGCTTTCCCTACCATCATTTAGATAGTGGGAGGTGATAATTATACAATTGTTTTCATGAATTGTTCTTTTCCTTCTATAGGGTGGTTGGGAGAATGATGAAATTGTTGAGGAGGCAGCAGTAAGGGAAGCTATTGAAGAGGCTGGAGTTCGAGGGGAACTAATGGTGAATTTACTTTTAATAAATTTGATGCTGTTCTTGTTTTTTTCTTCTTCTTTTTCCATTGAACTTGTGTGATATTGTTATAAACCCTTTTGATTATTTTATAGTCACTTAATCTTTTGAAGGTCTTGAAGTTGATATGATTTTTATGTTTCAATTGTTGCATTATTAGTTTGCTTAATTCTCCCATGTTTATCTTGGACTGCTTTTGGAGAAGCAATAATATTCTGTTTTTTGTTTGTATATATCTGCCTTGTTAGTTGTGATTGTCGCTTTAGATGCCTACATTTCAATGCAGATAAAACTTTGATTTATTTGCTCTTCTTTTTCATTGTTTTAGTTTCCTAGATTTAGTATATGTACGAGAAAATATTACTTTAATCGATTGGTATTTAACTATCCTTTTTCTTCCCCTGCTTTGATTGTGTGTCAGTTATGTTGCTCCAGAATATGCTAATTCTGGCCTCCTAAATGAGAAGAGTGATGTCCAGAATACCTAGATTTAGATGTTGGGAAGAAGATTATTTTGTTTATGAAAGTGGCAAAGATTATAGGATGTGGATAGTTTGCTGGACCAGTCTCATTCAACATTTTAGGTCTCCCGATGCGTCAGGTCCTTACTTAACCCTGTGATTTTACTGAAATTTTCTGTCATTTTTTTTGGTGATAACTGTAAAGAATAGGCTACAAGCCTACAAGCTTTATGTTTCATTCTTATTTTATTTTTATTTATTTCCAGGAAGAAAAATCATGTCCTTATTACATGCGAACTGGATCATGTAAGTTTGGAGTTGCATGCAAGTTTCATCATCCACAACCTGCATCGCTTGGCCCTATTCTACCAGAACCTGGACATGTTGCTTTTGGATCTATGGCCCCGACAGTTGTACCTTCATCAGGTCTACCTTATGTAGGTGGATTTCCTGCATGGTCATTACCAAGAATGCCATATGTATCTGGCCCATGTTGGCAGGATCTGCAGTGTTACCCATCTGTTCCTTTTTCCCCTTCTCAAGGCATCGTATCTGCACAAGGGTGGAACACTTATAACAGTTACACGGTCAGTACTAATCTCTTAAATTGAGCAAATCGATTTTTTTTTCTGGTTCTAAAAAACCCTTGCATTGTTAAAGTTTAAATTGTTCAGTTATGCAATAAAGGATCCTGGTTGTATTGGAATTGGCCATTTTTATCATCATTTTTAACCTCTGCATATAGTTCTTCAAGTGATTTTGGAACGATAGTACTGTGATTTTAGCTTACTGCCCTTTTAGAGCAGTGCTGCAAGGATAGTTTCAAATCATCAGCAACCATAATTGACACCAGTGCAAGGCATGTCTGGCTTTCCACTATGGGGAATGCCTCAGTTCAAATGTTGGGGGTGTCATCCATTTGACCCTTCACCTAGCAATCCACCCCCCCCCAACCAAAAATAAAAAGTATCCATTTTCCTACTGTACAAGTACTAGACTTTATGTTCTAAGTTTCTGAGAAGTTGGTATCTAAGAAATGGGACGCAAATAGATTTACTGGAATTTCTTTCTCCTTTCTCACACTAATAAATTTTGTACAGCTTACTTCTCATCATTTTTAGGGATGCCCTTTTTATTATTGCTAATAAGAATTCACTAAGTACAAACTGCTGACCATTTGTGACAGGCACATTTGTTGTATTGCAGAGCTTTCTTTTCTATATTATCCTGGTTTTGCACTTATTTTCCTTTGGGCAATTTTTGTGCAAGTAAGTAATCAATTGGTTGGTTTTTTGGTTTCTACATATCAGGCTGGCTATAAAATTGTATCATGATCAGTATGTGTTCATTCGTACTTTTTTTAATTTTTTATGCTTCTAGTAATCAAAAGTATTGCTGTGATACATTATGATATAATTGGTTGTTTTTGTGCTCTATATATGGCTTCAGGATGATATACTACCAAAGTTGATGACATCCATTGGCTCCTATGAGGATCTTTTCAGGAAGGAGATATCAAAATATGATCGCAATTAGTGAAGATATTTCCACAATATTGAGGCACAAGAACAACTGTTGCTGCAAATCCAGGTTTAATTCTTTGTTTTATTGCATTTTTTTTCTTTGAATATCAGCTTTGTTTTTTCTTTTACTGAATGTGATGTTTTGCCAAATGAAATTGGTTTTGACTGGAGAATATGTAATGAACCAAATTTGATATCTTTATTCATATAATTGTTAGTCTCTAATATCTTCTCAGTTAAAAAAAGGAGAGATTTTAAGAGGCATTTCATGATCCTCAAATTATTGTTTGACATTTCTTTCAGGCTCAGAATGATGATTTTTCAGCCATCTTTAATCTTGAAGATTATAAAGGTTGGTTGAAGTGGTTTTTGGATTATAATATTTATATGCCAATTATCTGTTTGTCATATAGATTTTTTAAGCATTCATTCAATTTTCTAGCATTGATGTATCATTAATGTGTAACAAATCTACATTCTTGCTGTACTTTTTAGAGTCTAATGAATGGGTCAAAGTTTTTCATTTACACCATGTTGCTCTGGCATGTCAGCTTTTGTTGGCTTCTGCAGTTTACCGAGGATGTCACTAATCGAAAAATTTACTAAGATGCCATATTGAGGCCTACATTTGAGAGATGAGTTTTGAAAATTTAATCGGTGATGTTGGATTCAAAGTGATAACCTCATCAGAACATGGAATCCCAGTTGACTTGAACATAACTTAGTAGTTCAGATCACCTGAAAACTGTGACCTGTACCATCTCTATGAAATAGTTTAGGTCCACCTATCTCTCAACTATTTTAGATGAACTTGTAATATGCCACTAGGATTCTGACCTTGTTCTTTCTGTACCCATCTCTATCAATATACCTGAACCTGGGCTTTCTTGTTTTGGGGGGTCTGTGTTTGTGCTTGTCCATTATGTAATAATCTATCATATTCATGTTTCTCTAAAGTTCAGATTCTACTGGTCAAAGGACATCACTTAATCAGATTCTATTATCATACATTCCCTCTAATGGTCCTGCTTTTTTCAAATGCTAATATTATTTCAGCGATGCTTACAGGCTGCATTTTACAACTCAAAAATAGTTTTATTTATTTATTTATATTAAAAAAAGGTTATGTGTTGATCTTTTCCCTTCTATTTGTTCCAGCATCTCGTGAGAAATGTTACAAGCACCTCCCGCTGCCATAGCAAAGTTCCGAGAGATTAAGGAGAACATCAATGAGGGACTGAAATTTTATGTTACTCTACAGGTTAGAATTGTTTGGTTAGACTGTGTGGTGCAAGTATTTATTTAATAAAGTTATTGTTCAACTATACGCTTGCTCCTCTTTGTAGCTGTGGGTGAGATTTAATATTATTGATGTGCATAGATCTCTCCTTGTGAGCATGTGTACGTGATTTCTTCATTATTGAATTTGTGAACTTTGGTAGAAGCGACTGGTTATTTTGTCTGCACCATAAATTTAAGTTTTTTAGTTTTTTTTTTTTTGGGAGATGTGTATGTACTTCCTGGGTGGCATATTTGTATTGGTAATCATGGTAATGCATTTGGTGTGGAGTGAGAGGGAGGAATTCCTTCCACTTTTAAATTGGTGTGGAGATTCCAGTTATGGAGTTCAAATGTTCTTTTTTGAGAGTCAGAGTGTTGTATGAGTAGTTCTTTAGTCTTGGAACTAGGGATGAGCATTCCATTATAGATTATATAGACTATTTCTTTTAGAGCATTATTTTTTGTTGGACTCTCTTCCTAATTCTTTAGGAATGTTTGTAACTTGTATACACATCATGTGTTTGCAAGATTTTCTTTTTTCAATAGAATTGACATAAAAAAGAGTGGATAAATGAGCTGTCTTTTTTCAACAGGATGCAATCACAAATGTAAAGCGGCAATGCAGCGATTTTGTCATGACCAAACATCCGGTCTTGGAAATGACTGAAGATGCGCAAAGACAAATGGCGGGGCTCAATTTCCAGGATAATAAAAACGCAAGTGCTTACAACACCCTTCAGTAGGACATCAAAATCAAAGATCCAATGTTTCTGGCAAGCAGATCCTCGGCCACAAGCACCTTACTATCAGCCACCAGAGCAGCCTACAATGCCTGGGTATGGTCCCTCACCTCCCGCTTATAGCTCGCCACAGGTGCCTTCTCCTTACCATATTCCACCTACTTCTGTTCCATATCCACATCCTCAGGCCCAACAGCACCAGTCACATGCAAGCCATGAGTATGGCCAACCTGCTTATCCGGGGTGGCGAGATCCATACTACAATGCCCATGCACAACAATCTGGATCTCATCCTCAGCCTCCTTACACCATCCTAGCTCTATACCCTCCTCCTCACCAAAGTGGCTACTATAAGCAACAATAGTGTAGCTGTGTATCATCTATCCATTTTGGCTATATAATTTGATTGCTTTTGATATGTAATCTGTCACTTTGTAAATCTTCCATATTATTTATTTTCACCTAAGGGGTTCACAACTTCATTCTTATTTTTATTGTCAAATTTTGAAATGTTATGAAACATAAAGAGAAGATGAGAATGGAAGATTGAAGATATTAAAATGGACCAGTCACTAAGACCTATGTCCCCAACACCAAACGCCTAAGAGCTTGATTGATTGATAGCACATTTCAATGGAACCTAGACTTATAATGGGATTTATAGAGTTTGAAATTAGGTCAATTATCAAGTTATTACATGTATTTTGAATTTGAATTTCATATCAACATAATTGATTCTTTCAATCCCTTGATTTACTCCAAGAAATTAATTATGTGATTTTGTCTTAAGTTTTTGTTAAGTGACATACTTTCCAGCATCAACTTATGTTTTTAAGTATCTCTAGTTTCCACTAAAAAAAAAAAGTATCTATAGTTTCCACTCATCTGAGTTCTTGTTTTTTGCTACACTCATTTTATGAAGTTTTGCTTCTTTATATTCCAGTCCTTAACCATGGCATAGCTGGTGGTATAGCTGGGGTGAGTAGCTGGATGTAGAGGGCATGATCTCAGGTAAAAACGTGAGCCTTGAGCTGGTGGCTTTTTAGCACTACCCTTCGTCATCTATGATTTCTTGATTTTGATTAGGAAAGAAGACTCAACTAGAAGTTATAGTTGAAGGTTAAACGGTATATTCATTTAAGCACAAAACAAAAGGTGTCATGGTTCATGCTAAAGGCAGTAAAGCATTAGCATCAGCACTTTAAAAAAAAATTAGCATTTGGCACATCAAAAACTCACTTTTTAACACAGCCTTTTGGACAAGTTATTCTTTAATAAAATCATGAGGGTAATAGTGAGGACTGAATGGGGCAATTATTTTTTGTGAGGTTGACACGTGGATTCAGTTAGGGCCTGACAGGAACTCACCCAAAAAAAAAAAAAAAAAAACATACAAATCGAGTTCATAGAACTCGATTTCTGTGCACTTATAAATCGAGTCCTATGGACTCGAGTTCTACAGTGAGTACTCGACTTCCCCAAATTCGAGTTTCCAGGCAGAGAGGTCACACATTTTTTTTTTTTTCAGTATTACTTTTGCTTACTTTGTTTTCTTACCTTTTTTTTCCCATTTTTTTTCTTACCTTTTTTTTTTCCTTTTTTTTTTTCTTATAGTCTCAACAAGAAGCACCAATACAGATGAGTATAACAGCTAATAGAAATAATTAACAACTAATTGAAAGATAAAATTAACCATTCATAATATCACAATATAGAAACAGGTACATTGGATACAGAATACTTCGATTACAAGTGCATTCAGTGATAAAAGAAAATAATAATTGTGCCGATACAACCTAGTAGTAAGTTCAAATATACAATAAAGAGAATCACAATTTACATCTACAATGGCATTCCAAAATCGAGTATCTGCATACCTGAGAAAAATTGAAATATTGTCGTTAGATACCAACAGCCAAAACAACGGTACTAATCTACGTAACTTGGATAATTGATACGCACATGAAATTTTATATAAAAGCATCACTTACCTAGGTTGGGTCAGTATTGCTTGTCGAAGCCCCACGGGAAAGCGGACATCTTCTACGGTTATGCCCATGTTGATGACCCAGTCCACAGCTCTGCTTTTGTTGAATCTCCCTCAAGTCAGAATCTGGCCTTCGGCTTCCCGGTTTTCGCCGAACCCCATCCATCTCATTCCGTATCCTAGACTTCACAGGTCGACCTTTGGCCCGCAACAGGTCTGGGTCAGGCACCCACTTTGGACCTTCTACATCCCTCCACAATGACTCTGACTTTGGCACCACAAATTGGTGTGAGTAGGTGCGAATTGCGTTCTCCAAACTATAACATGGGTCAATATATCTACTTACATCTTGCCCCAAGTACTGAAGAACTGTAATTGCATGTGAACAAGGGATTTTTCAATTTTGCCACTTTCCACAACCACATGTTCTGGCCAATATGTTTATTTCATGACTATGTTGTCCCCCTCCAGAGCTATGGATGTTGTACGCAGTCGTTACTTGATATACACCATGGACATTATTAAACGGCCTTACTTGGTGTGTTTTAGATTTTTTCAGATTTGCATCAAAGATTTGTAGGCATATTTACTCCACACCTTGCCCTCCAAGAGATCATGAGTAATTTTTTTGTGTCGATCATGGAAATACGCGACAAGTTTGCTCCAAGTGAATTCAACCAGTGTAGCAATGGGTAGGCCACGAGCACCTTTGAGTACTCCATTGAAGCACTCCGAGACATTGGTTGTCATAGCCCCATAACGGTATCCACCATCACGTAGCTGGGTCCACTTCTCTATATCCTCTTTCATTAGATATGTGTATGGCATGATGGATGGGTCAGGTTCACTTACTTGTTGTTCAGTGGCTGATTTCTTCCTAAGGGCCTCGATCTCGGCTTCCTTGATAGGTTGCATGTACAACTCAAATTTAGCTTCCTGAGTAGCATACTCCGCTTTCAAGGCCAATGACTTTAAAGTGGTATCCTGAAAATGCGTGTTGAAGTTGCTAGCAACATGTCGAAGGCAATATCTGTGGTATACTCGTACTCGTCCATGATCATCTTTAGGCCAATTTGCAATTGCGTTTCGAATACCCTTATGTCGGTCAGAAATTATGCATATGTCCTTATTTGCTATCACATCCCCCAGTGCAAACCTGACGCAATCTAAAAACCACCTCCAACTAGGCCCTGACTCTTTGTCCACAACAGCAAAGGCGAGAGGCAAAACCTTGTTGTTGGCATCGGTGGCCATTGCAATCATCAACACCCCTCGATATTTACCATACAAATGGGTCCCATCAATATTGATTACTGGCTTACAATGTCTGAATCCTTCAATGCAAGGAGCGAAAGCCCAAAATACATATCACAATATTGTAACACCTTCCTCCCTCGGTTCAGTGAGATACCAGTACCGGGTACCAGCTTCTTGATCCAAGTATGCCAACAACTTTTTCAGCCTTTCGTAAGACTCTTCCCAATCGCCGAATATCTTTGCAATAGCCCTTTGTTTCGCATCCCATATCTTATAGTAAGAAAGCTTATGTTCATAATACTTTCCTTTGATGTAATCTCTAAGGTGTTGAATTGTTGCCGTGTGATTTTCTCGCAACGTTGGAACAAATTCTGCTGCAAGAAAATTACAATCCATCATTCTACCATCAAGAGCCATGCCAAGGGTCATACAACTGTGAGGACCCCCATAAGATGTGACCATCCATGTTCCCTGTTTAGGCTTCATGACTGCTCCAACGTACCACTTGCATGACCCATCCATGCATTTCACATATAGTCTACTTTTGGTCGACCTACTAGTCAGAAAGTTTCTGTTATGCTTTGCGGCATAAATTGTTAATGCACGTTTCACCGCTTCTTTATTCGCAAAAATCAACCCCGTACAAAAATTCATGTCTGCATTCCAAGAAGAAGCAAATGCTTGCTCACTAACTTCAGGATCAACCATATTTTCCCAAGTATTTTCATAAAAAGATAAGGCGGGAGGTTCATAAACAGGGGTTGCATTTGTAACATGCTGAACTCTAACAGTAGAGTTTGCATCATCTTCATCACATTCATCCATATCATCAACATTAGGATTGAGAGTAATTTCATGGTCATCAACACCCCTATCAAAGTCACCTCGCTCAATCCTCTCTTCGTACTCATCTCTATCGTCAAGATCTTCCCCAACACAGTGTTCGTCTTCATCTTCAACTACTGGAACTGTAGAGGATTCACCTCGATGTGTACAAAATTGATCTTCATATCTATTGTCAGGTTCGCTCTCAACTGTTCTTGGTGTCTCTTGAAAAAGGGGTGTATAGCCTCCCAACGTGGTGCATTGATCATCTAGAACTGCAAACTGTAGAGATGTAATTGTTTGTACAATATCCTCTACGCCGACTTCTGCACGCGGCTCCAAACTGACGTACAACTCAAAATTTGCTACTTGTTCCAATTGACGCATCTTGTGAAACATGAACTTCACATGTTTGTCTTCTGTAATCACCATATATCTGTAATTAATGCATTGATTGAGGACTTCATGTGGAGAATGGAAAGTAATATGTATGTCATGCAAAGCAGGGTTCAGTTGCAGCTCTTCCATAATTTTTATCTTCAAATCACTCAAGGTCTTTAACTTATGGCGTATCATCATATAACAGCACTGGATACTCGGACCTTGAAATGGAAATCCGTCATAAGGGTTGGCATTACTAAGGGATCCACCGTAGTATATATTTATATAGATCATTATCAACCTATAGATCATCAAGTGCAATTGTGTTAGTGACAAATTTATAACTCTCAATCAACATCAATCACAAAACTTTGGGTATGACATGCCAACAATACTAACCTCAACTAAATTTGCATATACTCACATCCAAATCATTCTAGAGGCATGACTTTCAAAACCCATTCAAATAAGATATGATGAACAAAAATATTATAGCAACTAGTTACCCATTGAAATCTTTGTTACAAATCTGAAACAACTATATCTTGAAATAATTTATACTAAAAAGACTGTCATGGGTGTCTTAGGTATCAAAGTCATAATCCATTTCATACCAATGACAAAAACCTAAAAGTACTAAATATTCCTAACAATTGATCACAATATTTAGTACTAAATATTCCCAATATTAATTTTAAAAAAAAACCTAGCATAATCACAATATTTGGTACTAAATATTTCCCCAATACTAAATATTCTCAATAATTAATCACAATATTAATTTTTTTAAAAAACCTAGAAAATAATTTAATCACAATATTTACACTAACAAAAAATAAGCAAATATTCTCAATATGTTGTAATAACATAATTAATCACAATATTTGGTACTAAAAATTCTCAATATTAATTTCCTAAAAAAAACTTAGCAAATAATTTAATCACAATATTTACACTAACAAAAAAAAAAAATCCAAATATGTTGTAATAACATTAATCACAATATTTAGTACTAAGTATTTCCAATAATTAATCATAATAATAATTAAAAAAACTAACAAATAATCACAATATACTAACAAACTACCCACAATATACTAACAAATAAATTAATCACAATATTTACACTAACAAACAAAAAAACAAAAATTTTCCTAATATGTTCTAATTGTTTCTTAAAAAAATAACCTAGCAAATAACCACTATATTTAACTAACAAAAAATATTATCAATATTGTAAAAAACATTACTTGAGAGTTGATGAAAGTTGAGTGTGATTGTTGTGTGAGTGATGAAGTAAGTTGTGTGAGTGATGAGGGTTGTGTGAGTGGTGCTGCTGTGAGAGCAGAAGAGAAATGAGAGCATAAGAGAGGGTGTGAGCCGGTAAGGGGGGAAAAAAGGTCCCAGTTGGGACCCACATGACACTTGGATGGGTTGAGGACCATTCCCAGAAATCGAGTTCAGGAGACTCGATTTTTAGAAGCAAATAAATCGAGTCTCCTTTACTCGAGTTACGTCCACGTGCCCGAAAAACTATGGGGACCAAAAATCGAGTCCAGTAGACTCGATTTACTTTAAAGTACTCACGTGCGCGCCCGTGACCATATGTGGAAATTGGAAATCGAGTTCATTGAACTCGATTTGTGTGACCAAAAATCGAGTTCATTGAACTCGATTTTTGTGCCTACGTGGACTCTTTGTCCAGCTCAGCCAGTGCCGCGATAGAGAAATCGAGACAATGTACCTGATTTATAAGCCCAAAATCGAGTCTATTGGACTCGATTTGTTAGAAACCAAATTTGTTTCAAACCTTTGCTTACTAATAATATAGTTTGAATTTTTTTGCTATTTCTGAAAAAACGCCCCAAAAAAGTCAATAACTTGATCAATTAAGCTAATGAATAAATTCAATTTGATCGGATTCGGACCCAAACACAACCCGTAAACATATATATGTAAAACAAAAACAAAAAGCAAAAGCAAAAGAGAGAGAGAGAGAGGGGAAAATTACATCTGGTTGACGATTCTTTGACGAGAATCGGGCTGTTTTAAGGAATTGAGTACTAAACCGTTCAACCTCCTGCACCTGTGAAAGTTCGTTGCATACAACAATCAGTTACCTCAGATTCAAAATTCAAAAACAACCCATCAATATCAGGTATTTTACTACGTTAAAAAAAAAAAAAAGTCTTTAATGTTTTTCACATGTCGGAAATGAAATTCAGACCACAGTTCCGATTGAAACTCCGGTGGAATGGTCGGAATTTATTTTTCATAAGGAAGAAGAGAAGGACGTACGTGAGGCGAACGTTGGCGAAATCGGAGAGGCTAAGTTTGCAGAGAACGGAAATGACGAGATCGTCCGGCAAGGAATCGAACAAGCCATGCTTTCCAGTGATATTAGAAGAATTCCGGCTTCTTTTCCGGTCACTATCTTGTTCGGCGGCGAAATCTCTCCGCTTCACATCTCTCATGTTCTTGTCTTCAACAACTCTAGGGTAACGAAGCCCACTCCTTGTTCTCATATCTCTCTAACTCTCTCTATCTCTGCCTAAATTAAAATCTTATCTTTACGGCTAGTTTCTCTGTTTAGATTATTAAATTTAAACTCCTAATTTTTGGCTAAATTAAAAAAAAACACTTTTTTTCTCTCACCTCCACGTGCTCTCCTAATTTTTAGCTAAATTAAAAAAGAAAAACATTTTTTTTCTCTCTCAGGTTAGTTTTCAAAAAAAAAAAATTTTTGATAACTTTCCACTTTTTTTATTTTATTTTATTGAAGGGGTTTCAACTTTTTTAATTAACAAAATCATTTTTTTTTTTAACCAATTAGATTTACCATGTTTCACTCCTAAAATATTGCTTTTAATTTGCCAACCACGTTTTCCACTTATGTAAAATTACTAAACTCAATTTTTTTTCCTTTTACAACAAATTGTAAACTAAATTCATTGTAAAATATATTTTTCATTAGTTCCTTTTCAGTTTCGCAGTTCGTACTTCTCCACTAGCCACTATTGATAAGTTATTATGCTGTTATATTGCAAAATAACTGCACTTTCTTCTCTAATAATTTTTTTTTATATAAAAAAACTGCACTTTCTTCTAATCTCTTTTTTATCTTGTAACCATTCTATTTTTACGTGGAGAGAAGAAGAGGCTGCCAAAAAGAGATTTGGCCAATGGGGAGAGAAAGCAGATCTTGGCCATTCTTCTTTTCTATCGCTACTCTAGAGTCTAGATTTATGCTCTGTTTGGGAGTTTAGAGAGGGAGGAGAGTAGAGGAGAGTAGAGGGGAGGGGAGTAGTGGGGAGGAGAGTAAAGGAGAATGATTACCCTCCACCTTGTTTGGATGTTTTTATAATTAGTAAGGGGGAAGGGAGTAATTAGCCCTTCCCTTTGTTTTTAACATTGTAATTTTATAAATATAATAAGGGTAAATTAGGTAATTTACTTTATCAATAATTTTATGTGCTCTACTCTCCTTCCAAATCTCTCTAATTTGGGGGAATTAAAAATGAGGGGGTTGGAGGTAGTTGAAACCCCTTCAAACCCCTCCCCCTCCTTCCTTAAAAAACTCCCAAACAAGGTAATTAAATTACTCCCCTTCCCTCTACTCTACTCCCCCTCCTTTTTTAAACATCCAAACAAGCCATTAGAGCCATTCTGAATCCACTCATCTACTTGACTTTGGAAATTGGTAATGTCCTTCCTCCGAACAGCCTCTTCTTTTTTTTTTAGTCTCTTTAATATCTATTTTCTTTTAATTTTGCGGTACTGGTTCTTCTTCTTTTTTTTTTATCTTTTTTTAAAAAAAATATTTTCTCCGGCCTTAGGACATTTCTAATCATATTAGTAGTTCTAAATGTATAATTTTTGTGAGAAAAAGTGTAAACCTCAAATTGAGATAAGTAAAAAAATATATGATACTAAACCAAAAAAAGAAGAGCCTCATCGCAAGCGCGAAGCGCATGTGATGAGGCTAGTCTTTTTATAACTAGTTTGCGTCTCTCGCTCTCTCCCTAAAAGAGAGACTTTAAAGGTTTGTTTGGATAAGCTGTTTATAAATGAGCGCTTTTAAAAATAGCGTTTTTAAAATGTGCGTTTAGAAAACAAAATTTTAGAAATTATATTAAAACGTTTGGTAAATTTTGTATATAGTATTAGTCTAAAATTGTTGCTTTGGTGCAAATTACCAAAAAGGACAGGAAAAGATTTAATTCTGATGATATTATTCTATTCTATCATATTTGAAGTAGCTCATAATAATAATAATAATAATAATAATATTCACTTCCCCTCTAGCCTTTTCTTTAAATAAAAAAGTATTATTATCAAAACTAATATCAACCACAATTACTTTGTCTTTTCCCAAAGCTAATACCAACCACAAATAATGAAAGTGAAAAAGAGATAGTAGAGAGAGAGATACCAAAGATTTCCTTCACAATTCACACGGACAGCTTGTTATTGCAAACATGGAGAAAAGAGCAAGTCTACAAGTGGACATGTTCCTGCAAGTGGTGCTTGCCTATTTCCATTTTCAATATTGCAATGATTGAGCTCTTTCTTGTTGTGACAAAATTCTCCACTGCTGTTGCAACTTCCGCCTGAGACCCTAAGCACAGTGTTGTCGCTGGAAATTAAAGTTAGGGAGGTGAGGTTATTTGCTTGCTGGTGATTTTGTCTCTTAGCAAATGTGTGAGGGTCTATTAGGTATTCAAGCCTTAAAAAGTGTTACGTGGTGTTTGAAGTGCCGTTTTCAAAAAGTTGGCTAGTATTCCAGTTTCAAAACATGATATTTTGCGTTGAAAGAACGCAATTTTTAGGAAGACCATAATGCCAAACGCATGCTTATTTGCGTTTCTATTAAAAACGCGTGTTGTGGCTTTTAAAACAGCCTATCCAAACGAGCTCTAAAATTATCTTTTTAGAGACATTATTTGAAACTAACCTTAAATATTCCAAGTTTTGATTGGTTGGGTTCCAATCATAAACAACTAATTACAGTAATTGAAATCTTCATCATTATTTATATATACTATTAATAACCATATTCTTTATTTGGGTTTCATCATTTTGTACACTAAAATATTCTCACACGAATTCTTTAACCCTCTAAAATGCCTCATAACTTCTAGTTGAATAATTTTAAATTTAAAAAACACAAACAATTAAAAGAGTAATTTACTATTTTTAAAAAATTTCAAAGTTTTAGGTTTTTTCCTTTATCTTCTCCAATCTAAATTATTATTTTTGATTTTCAATTCAAAATTTTAAACTTTTATCAACAACCGGGTAGTGAAAGATCCTAAAAATTAGGACACTATCTCTATCTCACTTGTAAATGACACTCAGGACAAAATAAAAAATATAAAAGAGTCTCGTCGCATGCACAAAGCGCGTGTGATAAAGCTAGTTTCAAATAACGTTTAATCTCTTAAAAAACAACTATTGGAGTCGATTTTGGAAGGGAAAATTTAAATGAACTTGAGCCTATCAACCTATGTTCGAAAGTGTATATATATAAAAGAGAGTCAAGCCCACTACTCACTAGTCACTCCAATTGAAAAATGGAAGCAAATGGTGCATCACTGCATTGTGGAGAAATACACAAGACACGAAATCAAAAAGAAGAATTTTAAAAAATATTATTTATTACTGTTATTATGATCACTATAAAATGAGCATAAAGAAGGGATTGGTGAAGGAGAGAGAAGGTTATTTGCACCATGACACACCCTAGAGCACCTTTGGAATATGTTTCTTCTTATATCAAAAGATTGGATTCAAGCTTGGAAGAGTGAATAAGGTTGGTGAGGTAGGTAAAATCTTGCCGATAAGTGTATAGTTTGGTGACAATGTTTGATAGCAATTCTGGGGCATTAATTCCTAATATCCATCTCTGAATAAGGATCAAAGCTTATGGCTGTTGGATTTATAGTGTAGATGCCCTTGGGTGAGATTTTGGGAAAGGCACGAGAGTTCTGAGCTTTCCCTTCTCAAGTATTCACACATTGGGTGTTTGACAATGTGTTATATGTGCACGTGTTACTAAGGTAAGGTGTGTGTGTGAATATTTTTTCTTATTATTATTTTATGGAGTTGTCACCAATTATTGGTTTTGTTCTAAGTGGGATTCGTCACCTATTTGTCTAATTTGTTTTAATTACCTAATTAACTAAAACCAATTCAAGGGTTCTTAAATTAATTAAGGTAACTAGAGTCTCAAACCAAAGATTCTTGGACTTGAAAATTCGGTTATAGGTGGGAAAGGTGTTAAATACCCTACATTGCTTATCAAAAGAATAACACCTTATTTTAATTTAATCACAACATTCGTATTTTAGAAAGATAAATAGAATACTCAGCATTTGTTTTTGAAAAAGTTTTGTACAAAACAATACATATACATAATATCTTATTTACATATCTAAATAACATGTGATTATTATTGTAAAGAGTAATTTACAAGCAAACATGTGAGTATTTATAAATAATATGTGGAAATTAAAATGCAAGAAGGTAAATATATATAACTAGCATGTGAGTATTATATTTATTATGTATCTAGCATGTGAATATATAATACTATACAACATAAAAAGAAAGGGAGGGAGAGGAAAGATATCACATTATGCATTTAGAGTAATAAACCAAGTTTATTCTCCAAGTTTCACTCCTATGCACAAACACAATAAACCAAAATGGTTAGTGTAGGAAGGAGGGGGATATGTTAGCTTGATCACACACCATCAATTCAATTAAAATGAATCATGGATACATATCAACCTCTTTAAAAAGTGTGCAAAAAAGAAATTGATTGAAAACAAAAGATAGAAAACACCATTTACTTACATTTGAAAAGATGAGTATTGTCCTTTGGAAAACATCATGACTTTTTGGAAAAATTCTAATTTTAAAACAAAGGGAATTTTGGGAAAATGAATTTTGAAAATGGGATTCTCTCTTGAAATTTCATGAAAAAATGGCTTTTGAGGGGAAAACATAAAGAAAGAGCAATTTTATATTTTTTTCTTAAAAAAATATTTTTATGCACTTTAGAAACCATATCCAAGATTAAAATCAAAACTATTCAAGAAAAGGAATTTTTTTTAAGAAAACTGTTTCCATGTTTTAGAAAAAAAAAGAAAAAAGAAGAAGAAGATGGTTTTGGTCCTTTTGGAAGTAAAAATCCATGGTTTCTGTTTATTTTTTATAGAAGAGAGTTTTATTTTGACTTCTTAAGATTTAATTTGAAAATGGCACTTATTGAAGATTTAAAAATGCCCCATGGGAAGGCTTTTTATTCAAAGGTGAACTTAAAATGTTTGCATCTTTTAAAGACTTATTGAAAAGGGATGGTTATTGGAGTATTTTTTTTAACATTCTAACAACACATTTTTTTAGAGGTTTGCTTGAATCAAACTTCTCATTGTCTGGTGATTTAGGGTGAGAAAGAAACAAGGAAAATAAATAGGGCTTAATGTAAAGACATAAAGCAATAAAGGAATGTAAATACATGCACACACACACACACACATATATGTGTGTGTGTGTGTGTATGTGTGTGGAATTTAAAAGCAATATATGAATTTAAAGACATAAAGTAAATGAAATCTTCCTTGAATAGAGTTTGGCTTACCTTCAGTACTTTTTTTAACTAGATATGTCTTTCTATTTTAAATATACAATAACAAGTGGTAGTGAGTTTTAATCTCCACATTTTATTTAGTTAATGGATGATGTGGCAATTTTTATTAAAACAAAATAAGATTCCAGTTAAAAAAGTATTGGAGGTAAACTAAACCCCTTTGAATAAACCTTTACACCCATGGAAAATCAAATATGGTGGTGCATAAGGATAGACCTCCAGTCACTATATTGATTTTGGTGTTAGAGATTAGTCTAAGAAGACCTACCTTAGCTAAAATTTTAAAATCATAGTCGAACCAAAATGGTGGTGCGCAAGGACTAATCTCCACTCACCATATTAGTTTAGGATATGAAGATTTACTAAGGTGTGAGGTTGATTTTTCCTTTAAATCCATTAGATTTACTATTTCTATGTGCAAAAGAAGGTGAATACATTCACACATTGCATATACCCATGTCAAGTACAAAGGAAAACACAACTATAAAAAAGGAATCTGTTCCTAAAGATATAGCTCCCTTTGTTTCGCGTGATGCTGTGTAATTTTTTTTTTTTTCAATTTCATTCAATAAAATAGGCCTTTAGGTTTGGATTCTCAAAAAGAAAGGAAAAAAAAAAACTATAGAAAAGGGAAAAAATAGAAATAATTTAAATGAAATAAATTTAAAGTGCATAAATTAATTGACATAAATGTAAAAAGCTTGAAAATTAAATGATATAATGCAAAAAGTATAAAAGTAAATGACATAATGTAAAGAGCAAGAATTTAAATTACTTAAATTTAAAGAACATAAAAGTAAATGACATAAATATAAAAAGCAAGAACTTAAATGACTTAAATGTAAAGAGCATAAATGTAAAGAATAATTTAAATGAATATAAAGTAAAAGGGTATAAGAAAAAAGATTAAATTCTGCAAAGATGTGGTGTAAAACTTAAATTTTACCCCTCCAATCCTAACATGTCACATCATCTTATCACATATTTAAGAATAAACACAATCACACCCAATCAATTATAATACTCATATATAAATCCAACCAAATTGGGAGTTTATTGAGATGCTATTAGGTGTATTAGGATATATTGAATTTAAGTAAAATGCCTATGTGATAATTACTTATTAGATGGTGTAAAACATGGCTTTTACACCCCATCCTTACCAAATTCTGATTCATAAGAAAAATGAAGAAATTTATAGATTTAGAGAGTATTTACAACATAAAAATTAAAGGGAAATGGAGCTAGAGTAGTAGCTACACTACCTTAGCTCTAAGAAGAACTTTGGAGACTCACCTATGGGTTTTGGAGGGTGAAAAATGAGAGAAAAGAGGGCTGGAATTTCTGGTTTCAAGACTAGTAGAGAAATAGAATAGAGAGAAAATAAATCCAGAGAGAATCCTAGACAGGTTGGATAAGGAAGGGAATTTTTGTGCTTTTTTCTTCATGATTTTTCCTAGGGAAGAGGAGGTATCTATACAACAACAAAAAAAAACAAGGATAGTGGGATCCCCATGAGGGGTGCCCCCACCAAGGCAGGAGGCTCCCTATGAGGGATCTTGTTGCCACCTCATCTTTTTCTAGATGCTTATCCACTTTTCCATTTTCAGTTTTCTGATTTTCCTTCTTTTTTGACCCTATTTTTAAGCTATTTTCTGGAGTTCTTTAAGGGCTTGGAATTCTTCAAGTATTATATTTATGGGAAGTTTTGAATGTCTAGTTTTCATAAGTTCAGGCATCATGTAATTTTGAGGGGGAAAAATGCTCTTACACCCCCTAAACTTACAACTACTGGCCAAAAGACCCCCTCAACTTTTTTATTGGCCAATTTACTCTTTAAACTATTCACAACTGCCAAATCAATACTTTAGTTAGTCACACGTTAAAACACTAACAGAATAAGCACATGTAACTCACGTGACTTTTAAATACAAACCTAAAATAACCCAAACGTCCAAAACCTAGTGGAAAGAAGAGAAGAGAACCAGGTCCAATGGAGAGAGAGAGAGAGAATCCACATTGTTCAGAGCCACTACAGAGCTTCTCCCCGCCGTCTCACCGCCCTTGTTCGAGGGGCTCCTTGGTGGTTCCGCCGCAATGTTCAATCTGCTCTTTTTCTTTTTTTCCTTGTTACGTATTGCTATTTAAATCTTCTAAGAACTTTTTTTTTTTAATCTCCATGTGCGAATTTTTATAGTAGAAATTCTTGGTTTGATTTAATTTTTGGGTTGGGTCTCTGTGAAATTCTTGGTTTTTTATTATCTTCATGTGCCTTTCACCAATTGTTGCATTTAAGTATGCCATAAAGTAGTTTGATTAAATGTCTGGGAGAGATATGGCTACTGCTAATGGGGTTTGGTTGCTTGGTTTAATCTTTGGGATTGGTGTTTCTACAAGGTTGTTTGCAAAGGCCTCATCAGCAACAATTTCATGTTTGAAGTTGGTGAAAGAAATCAACAAATACACAAAATTTCATAAGAAAAATATGATACGTTGGTTTGCTATTAAACTTTTTTATTTTTTATGTATAGGATTATATATTATAAATTATTTTCCAATGGATGGGCCTTAATATTTGATATTTTTTCACAGGTCTAACTCCTTCTATTGCACAAAAAGCTTTGTCTAGTTTAATTGTATTTTGTGTTTTTGACTCTGTTTGAATCAAAGTTCTTTGCATTAGAATTGTGTTGGTTTGGGTAAATTCTCATGATACAAACCTACAGGAAAAGTGGCCAGTGACACATCTTTTATCCATTACCTTTTAATCAATTATGTTCAGTATATTATCAATATAATGGTGCTAGACATTTGTCCCATATTTGATAATAACTTATCAATTTGATGATTCTACTAACTTAATTGGAACCAAGCACCTCGTTACTAACCTAATTTGAATCAAGACTACTAAAAGCTTGTCTGTTTATATAGCACTTCAATTATTATTTCTTAATTTTCTTCTTCTTCATGTAGAAATCAACCCTGAATATTTCCTTTATTTGTCTAAGCAAATCAGAGAATGTAATTTACAAGCTCAAAGAGATGGGAAAGATTGGAGAGAGATATATTGTTGATCTGCGATCACTTTAGTAAGCTTGATCGCAACAACTTTGGGAAGAGAACACTGCCAGATCTTTAGGAACCTTGTGACTGCGAGAAATATGAAATCTGTTTCTATTCTTTAGATGGAAAAAATGTATAGTTAGATTTTTTTTCTTCTTCCATTGATATTTGTAAAGGTTTCTAGTCATATAGGAACAATGAAAAATAGAAGCCAATGGGATATGTCCCCCTTTTGTTATAGGTTCTCTTATAGCCATTAAATTGAGAGGTTGCTGTGGAGGGTTTGAGTTGTATGATGTAGATTTGACACTGTAATAATTCAAGAAGTCAACGAGGAAAGTAAACAATCTTGGGATGATCTTACTTCTTCTCTTTATTTTGATTCAAGTTGTATAAGTGATTTGGTTGATGCATACTTCTTCTCTTGATTTGGCTGCACATTTAGTAGAAAATATTAACTTACTTGGACATAATCTGCATATATAAATTCTTTTACTTTTTAGTGATTTGAATGCTAATTTGAATTATATTTGATTTTGCCTTTTTTTTTTTTATCTATTTTCTTTTGGTTCAATATTTCATTATTCCAATTAAAATTTGAGATATCAAGTTATCCCTTTTAAGCCGCATGTTAAGTATTAGCCATTAGCATCAGTTTTAGTTAGGCTTGAGTGAACTAAGGGTTAATGTGGAAATTTAGGGTGTCGTAGAATTTTGATATGAAAATATCAACATTTATTTTTTGCTGACATATGGGGCATTCATTTGATTTATTTTTGTCTAGTTGTCTCTTGATCCGATTAAGAACAAGTTATTAGATTTTAGTTTCTGCAAAAGTGATGGTAAAATAAGGGAGCTTTTGGCTATCATGTTTTGGATGTCACCACTTGTGCGCTAGCTAGATGGTTTAGATACATGATAACTTTGATATTTATATGCATGAATTCATATTATTCCTTGTAGAACAGAGCCTAAATCATGTTTGTGATGCCTGAGGGGGTGGGGGAACCAGCAAAAATCATGGTAATTGGTTTTGATTTTTAGCCTAAACAACAAGAGTGGTACTTGATGTCTAGGCTAAATCAAGTAGCCTAAACAACACAAAAATCATGCCTAAGGGAGTGGGGGAACCAGCAATAACAAGAGTGGCCAAAGAATAACAAAACCCTATCAAATTCACCTGAACCCAACAATGGCACTCAGCCCCTACACAATCGTCTCCAATGACATAGTTCCATACATGGTAATTGGTTTTGACAGCGTGTGTTGGGAGCTTGAGCCATCATGCTAGAAGGTTCAAAGACATTGCTAGGGAGGAGCACTTTGGTGCTTTCCTTAGCAATATTGATAAATGGATCAATATACTACTCAGCAATTTTCAAACTCACAGCCTCAACACCACCACCAAAAAATGAATGTGTCCTAATCTGCCATGAATTGAACTTTATGCAATAACTCTAAGAAAATAAATCAATAATTATACTTTTCTTGCAATATTGAAAAACAAAAGTATACCGGCTCCATCAGTATTCTTAAAAAGATCTCAATATGCCATAAATTGAAATATCAAATGAGTGTTTACAAATAGTATATTGTTTGCCAGAAAAATAACACTCAATGAATCAATAATTACACTTTTCCAGCATTATTGAAAAACAAAACTATACTGGCTCCATCAGTATTTTTAGAAGGCCATGTATGACTAAACAAAATATTGAACTAAAAAATTATTTATATTCTTGCTACCACTAGACCTTAGCCTTTCCCTTATCCTTCTTGCTTCCACTAGTGTTGGCCTTTGTATGACTTTGACTTGATTGTTGAGTACCTATATTTGATTGCTGAGTATTCTATAAAAAGCGAAAAAGGTTGGAAAAGTTCAACAAAGTAGTACTTGAAATTTCGATGAAAAATTTAACAAAGTAGTACTTGAAATTTACCGATAATTTTTTACTCCCTTTAGCTCCAGGCGTAGATGATTGTCCTAATTTCCCTTTCTTTTTCTTTTTATAAGCCTTCTTGTTGGGGTTATCAGGAGCTTTACAAGTTCTTTGATTATGGCCCCATTGAAAACAATTCCCACATCTCATGGCAGTTCCTTTCTTGCTCACCTTAAATGCATCAATAGGTTCTCCTACCTCCCTCTTTCTTACCTTCTTACGCTTGCCTACATGGGACAAATTGATAAGCTATTATCACACATGAGACAAATGTCTAGCATCATTATATTGGCAATATACTAAACATAATTGATTAAAAGTTTATAGATAAGAGGTGTGTCATTGGCCACTTTTCCTGTAGGTTTGTATCATGAGAATTTAACCAAACCAACATAATTCTAATGCAAAGAACTTTGATTCAAACAGAGTCAAAAACACAAAATACAATTAAACTAGACAAAGCTTTTTGTGCAATAGAAGGAGTTAGACCTGTGAAAAAATATCAAATACTAAGGCCCATCCATTGGAAAATAATTTATAATATATAATCCTACACATAAATTAAAAAAAAAAAAGTTTAATAGCAAACCAACATATCATATTTTTCTTATGAAAATTTGTGTATTTGTTGATTTCTTTCACCAACTTCAAACATGAAATTGTTGCTGATGAGGCCTTTGCAAACAACCTTGTAGAAACACCAATCCCAAGGATTAAACCAAGCAACCAAACCCCATTAGCAGTAGCCATATCTCTCCCAGGAATTTAATCAAACTACTCTATGGCATACTCAAATGCAAAAGTTGGTGAAAGGCACATGGAGAAAATAAAAAACCAAGAATTTTACAGAGACCCAACCTAAAAATTAAATCAAAACAAGAATTTCTACTATAAAAATTGGACACGGAGCTTAAAAAAAAAAGTTCTTAGAAGATTTAAATAGCAATACGTAAGAAGGAAAAAAAGAAAAAAATAAAAAATAAAAAAGACACACCCAAGCACTCGTCGGAACCACCAAGGCGCCGCCGGGACAAGGGTAGCGAGATGGCGGGGAAAAGCTCTGCAGTGGCTTTGAACGGTGTGGATTCTCTCTCTCTGCTGGACCTAATTCTCTTCTCTTCTTTCCACTGGGTTTTGGATGTTTGGGTTATTTTAGGTTTGTATTTAAAAGTGACGTGACATGCTTATTCTGTTAGTGTTTTAACGTGTGACTAACTGAAGTATTGATTTGGCAGTTGTGAATAGTTTAAGGAGTAAATTGGCCAATAAAAAAGTTGAGGGGGTCTTTTGGCCAGTGGTTGAAAGTTTAGGGGGCATATAGGCATTTTTCCCTAATTTTGAGCTACAGTTGTTGAGATATTACACTTAGAAGTGAGGCAACGCAGTGTACAAATTTGTGTGGCACTTTTCTTGAAAAATTCATACTTCCTAATCCGAAGGGGATATCGATCATAATTCAATGTAGTCTAAGCTGTTCACATTCGTTGTGGCAAGATTCATACTGTCTATTTCACAAAAACGCCCAAAAATAGCTCTTTTACCTAAAAAAATAATGAAATTATATTTTAATTAGGATTTTTATGTTTTCTTGATATTTCATTCGTTTCAACTCCAATTTTGGCCTGTGAATTATCTTTTTGAAGAGAATTTTAGGATATTTAATATGAAAAAAATTTATCTTGATTGGATGGTCATATTGTTTGGTCAAGTTTTTGACTACTCCTAGTTAGGGTTAGTCAACGTTGGTCAAACTTAGCCAAAAATGGCAAATTTGGGATTTCGAACCCTTAGGTTATTAAAATGGATTTATCCAAGACTTGATTGAGATAAAAAGACTTATTTTTCATGTACTTCCTTATTACATGAATACGGTATCACTATATAGAATAATGGCTACCTTAAACTTTGTTCTTATTTGGATATTTAGGGAAATCTAGTTTATCATGATTTAGGTAATTTTTTGGCTAAACTTTTTTTTTTTTTTGTCAATCTATGAGGAAACACCCTTCGGGAATTTGCTAAATTTAAGGATTTGGTCAGTCAACACTAAGGTCAAATTGCTTTTTCTTGGTGCCGAAAGTTAGCCCATGATTTTGGGCAAATATAGCATATCAATTAGGTTTTTTTTTTTTTTTTTTTTTTTTGGGTGTGTTTATGGTTGTGGATACCAGATTTTTTTGGTAGAGAGAATTTTTACTAATCCACTGGCCTCCCAAAGATGCCTTTTTCTCGAGAGTATTTTGACATTGGTGACTTGTGATGATGTATGTGCATTTGTGGCACTAGGGTGATGTGTGTGAGTATCTTTACTTATTAATTTTTAGGAATCACCATAACTATTGGATTTTTAGGTGTGATTGCTCACCCATTGTCTAATTAATTTTAATTACCTAGTTAACCATGGGCCATCCTAGCTAATAAGGTAGGATAAAGTTTCAAACCAAAGATTCTTAGACTCAAAAGCTTGGTTATGTGTGTGGAAAGTGTTAAGCACCCCATAACGTCTATCTAAAGGATAATTCTTCATTTTGATTATAATCTCTATAACTCACATTGTAGAAAATAACTATGAAACTTGGAATTTGTTTTTGAAAAAAGATTTTTGTACAAACAATATATACATAACATGTGATATTATTTACATAGAATATATACAAGCAACATGTGAGGATACTTATAAATATTTATGTGGATATTATCTACTATGTTGCAAAGCAATATATACATAGCTAACACGTGAATATTATGTAGCAAATATAGCATATGAGAAATTTAAAGGACTTAAGTGTAGTGGTGATGATGCAGTGAGGTAAGTAAGATAAGTACATGCATTACAATATTAACATGCATATATGATATGGGAAGAATGTGGTGAACATGTGATGAATATGAAATGGTATGATGAACATGAATGGTTGATGATGCTTACAGCCCTTCGATGATATGAGATGTTTGTTGTCTTGTAATCATGTTTTGCTACCCATGTGATGATGATGCTAGTTTATATGCTAGCATGATGTAGTATGATGATATGTGTTATACCATGAGATGGAGTATGAGATAGCATACTTAGATGAATGTTAGGATATGTTTAGACAAGATGAAGATGTCATGTTTGGGTGATATGATGATAGCTGCAATGTGATATGCCAAGCCTAGATGAATGCTAGGGGGCATGATTAGATATATGTTAGGATAAAACTAGTGAGTGTGTGGTTGCGCGCATGTGTGATAAGATAGCCTAATGGAGGACCCTTTGATAGAATTATGATATAAAACACAATGAGTAAAAGCCGACCCACAAGTCGGGCAAAGTTGGGTGCTTAACACCTTCCTTTCTATACCTTAACTCTGAACACAAACTCTAAATAGATCAAGCCCTTTGCAAGGGGCACAAATATGCTTCCCAAACCTAATCTACTGGAGACCCTATAAACCCTCCACCTCTAGTTCACTCAGCTGAGACTTATTTCTTAGAGCATGGTAACCATGCGCAGTAAAAGGGAGTCAAACTGCCTAGAGGCACTGGCGCCACAATGACCAAGCGTGTAAATCAAGGTATAAACTGTCACACATACACAATCAAGGTATAAAAGAATATACAAAATCATCCAAGCACCAAATATCGCATACCCACTAAATACGTAAACACGCCAATACATATTTCAAATGAATCAATACAATACATGCCTAATCTAGAGAGCCAAGATTAATCTCATGCCTAAATCATCATATACATATTTAAAATCACATAAATAGGCTTTAGAAAATGTAGATCTAGAAAATACCCAAAGAGGAATCCATGATAGTGCATGTATTTGCATATGTAAGTACATAGTCATATATGGAAGCATAGAAATAAAAAGAAAATCATGTGATTAATACACTAGTTTTTATATGGAAATAATATACTAATTCCAGTAATCATGTAGAAAACCATATATAAAACATGATAATCACAAAGCAAAACATGACATCTATTTGATTAAATGAAATCCTAAACTAATAAAGCAATAAAATGGGTAATAGGCTTACTTAAGGGGCAGTTAAGAGGCAAATGAAAGCTTAAATGTGTGCTGCAATTTTTAGGGGACAAAGAAAACATTTTTGTAGTCTAGTCTACGTTGGAAATGATGAGAGGTATTAGTAGTTGATGATGAAATGGATGGGGGAGGGGTGAATATTTAAAGTGGAATGGAGTGGGACTTACAATTTGTTTGGTTGAGGTGAAAACAAGAGGGAGACAAAAGTGGGGAGAAAACTCGTTTTCTTTTGTTTGGTTGGGAGTGGAAATTAAAGAGAAAATTGGTGGTTTCGAATATTTTTCACCTGGGCCCACCAAATTACAATCTCTCCAAATCGAAGAGAAAATAGGGAGAAAAAATGAGTCTTCAACCATAATTACCTAACTACCCTTCCCTTCACTGTTGGAGCTAAAGTGTAACTACCCATGAGTATTGTTTCAATCAAGCTGCTACATTAATGTTGTTGTCTTCATCAAGCTGGGTCATTTTAGGCATCAAAACATACATCATTGTTGAGTGATGTTGCATTGCAATTAACGTTCCCCAAAGCTTGTTTTTGTTTTTGTTTTTGTTCCCCATACCCCCCACCAATAAAACAAAGGCAACATTATGTATCAAAATGTCACAAAAATAACATCTTTAGACATTTTAACAGGAATTACGGATCCATGTCCAAAAGGAAAAAAAAAAATCACACACACATAAACATATATCTCTGTTTCTGTATATGTACATATGCATGTAATTATGCGTGCGTGTATATAATCCATGAAGATACGTGAAATAATGATTTTGGTGTCAAAAACACAACACCAGAGAGAGAAGCAGGGTGGATTTATATGTAAATAACACCATGCACATAATTCTTTGATGTTCTTACCTGCATCTGGGGACTTATTACTATTGCCAGCAGAGTTGGATGGCAAAGCATTGCCTATAGGATTCTGAGAATCAGCTTCCATTGTAAACATTTTCAGAGATATTTTTCGTAGATAATCTGACTGGCTTGTGGCAGAAGTATAAATCTTTTCCTCAAACCTTATACCAATTTTCCTGAGTTCATGTAATCCCTCTTGACCAGAAACAGGGAGATGCCTCTTCAAAGTTTCCATTCTATACACAAAAGGAGATACTCTTATTATGTTACTGACCATACAGGCACAATTAAGCTATTAAAGAAAAAAGTCCCATATTGGTAAACTATGCTGACAGTGCAGAACTTTTTTTTTTTTTTTTTTTTTTTTGAGAATGTGCAGAACTTAAAGCAACAAAATGTGAAACCCATGACTCTAATTAGCAATTGAAAAAGATTGGCTGTGGTATGGTGATTAGTTTATGTTAGTGGTTTTCTTTCTTTCGGTCATGGGTGGCTCTTTATTTTTCTTTGTTGAGTCAAAATCCTTTGAATTTTCTGTGGAAGAAAGGGGTTCTTTCTTCCTTCTTCGTATATTCGAGAGAGGCAGAGGTTCTCTACGGTCTGTTTTCATGGGCAAAGAGTCTGCTAAGAGATTGTTATCTTTGTTGGAAGACTTTATTTACTCCAAACCCCCTGGACACTTTGCAAAAACTGTTAGAGATGGAGAGACAGTTTTTATTCTTCAACTGGGTCTCAATGCACATGGCTCTTTCCTTATGATCTCTGAACTCCTTCATGGCCGGCGTAAAGGCTTCATTGTAGTGCCGGAAGGTAAACTGGGCTGTGGTTGGAGAGGTTTTGGTTGTCACTTGAGAAAGGCAATAGCTCCTGAATCTCCTGCCTTTAACCAGCCCCCCAAGTTCTTACCTGGGTCTGAATTCTTAGCCTCTAAATCCTTTGCGGCAGCTGTGGAGCAAGGTCGTTGTAAAGAACCCCTTACTTTCAAAGTGTGTCGTGGTGGCGAATCCTTCTCTCGTCCCAGATCCCCGCGGAGCGCCGAATCCAACTCATTTAATGTTGGACCCTCGAAAGTCCAACTTTGCAAATCTGAATTCTCAGACCCAGGATTCTCGCAGGAACAGTCTTGGGAAGGTGGATTCTCCTGACAGAGAGATCTTTTCAGCTGAAAGTGATGATGGGATGAGTTTGGAACTCTCTTTTAAGCTGGTCCGTGGGCCCAGTGGTAAGTGGGAGATCTGCTGGTCCAATATCAATGAGGTGGTTCCTTCTTTGGGCCTAGCTTCTAACTTCAAGCCCACCATTTCTTTTAAGCCCAACTGCCTCCCCCTGATTAACCATATTCCAAACCCATTACCATCTCAAGCCTCCAACCCAAAGCCCATTCCTAACCCAAACCCCCTGCAATCCTATCCTACCCGTGGGCCTAACTCCAAACCCAAAACACATCCTTCCCAGCCTAACTCCAAACCCAAACCCGTGGGCCTAACTCCTAACCCAAACCCAAACTGAAAACTGCCTTTAAATGGAAACCCAAACCTTCCCAGCCCCCCATGTTTTTGTCTCAGACCCACCCACTGGCTGTCTTCTCCTCGCAAGCCCCTCACTCCCACCTTATTTCGTCGGCGACAGCAGATACAGGTTGCGCTAAGCCTGTCGGCGTGCCTGTCTCTTCTCGGAGCCTGTCGCGCTTGGAACCAACGTGCACCGAGAAGTCTCTCTCAGTGCCCGATATCTTTGAAGCTTCCATGACTGAGTCCCACTGCTCCGATGCCTCGGCGGAGGTGTCCCTGTGCTCCGATAATGAAGTGGGTGAGTCCCTGTGTTCCGATAATGAAGTGGATGGGTCCCTGTGCTCCGATAATGTTTTGGATGAGTCCCTGTGCTCGGATACTGAAGTGGCCTTGCATCGTGACATCCAACGGATCATCCATGAGCACACAGACAAAGCCATCAGGAAATGGGGTAATTCTGAGCAATGGGTTCTTGAATTACGAGACGGGAAGAGAGTGGCTGTCTCGATTCTTATTTCTTTGCCTCCGGATGCTGCGGTTGTTGGAACGAATGAGTTGAACCAGTTGGTATTGGTTCCAGAGGAGTCATCGGAACCTAGGGAGATTAATTCTGATCTGGATAAAGGGGTTGAGGTTAGTGTGGAGGATTGGGTATCAGATATTGGTTCAGAGGATGTTTCCCAGTTCTCTGATTTTTCAGCTCCTCTCAATGTTGAACCCCTGGCCGTCTCCTTACCTACGGGTGTTAGGGATTTTCCTGAAGGGTCAACAACTTTGGTGGATAATTTGCTGGGAAAGGACAAGTACTCAGTGTGGTTTCAGGAAAAATTCAGTGGTTTTGATGATTTTCTTGGGACATCCCTCAAAGGTTTGGAAGAGCCAGCTACCAAATTCCTGTTGGCTGTTGAAGCTGAGTTACAGCAAAGGGATTTTAAGGTTCATTCTGATAAAGCATTGAAGAGCTCAGGGAGGAAAGGGATTAGGGAATTGAGGGGTTTGTTTAGCTCTGTCAATTATGGTCCAGCCTCTTATAGGCGCAGTGATAATGGTAAGGACAGGGCTCTTTTTATTTCTCAATGAATCTGAAGATTATATCTTGGAATGTCAGAGGTCTGAATGGCAAGGAAAAACGACTCAAGGTTCGTAATCTTTTACGCTCTTGGAAGGCTGATATAGTTTGTTTGCAAGAGACAAAACTGGAATGGATTACAAGAGGCCTTGTTAGAAGTATCTGGAGTTGTCCTTTCATAGATTGGCTTTACTTGGGTTCTGAGGGAGCTTCCGGTGGTATTCTGCTCTTGTGGGATAGAAGGGTGGTTGAAAAAATTGAAGAAGCAGTGGGGTGTTTCTCAATTTCGTGTAGGTTTAAAAACGTTAGTGACCACTTTGAGTGGGCCTTCACAGGTACCTATGGCCCTAATTTTTATAGAGAGCGTCAATATTTGTGGGAGGAATTGGCAGGCTTGATTAGTTGGTGGAATTTACCTTGGTGTTTGGGAGGGGATTTCAATGTCACCCGCTTTCCTTCGGAGAGGTTAGGGGCGGGAAGATTCACCCGATGCATGAATGATTTTTCAGATTTTATTTCTCTTCATGGGCTAGTGGATAACCCTTTGGAGGGAGGCCTTTTCACATGGTCTAACTCTACCTCAGCCTCTAGAATTGATCGGTTCCTCTTTTCTCCGGCTTGGGCAGATCACTTCTCTCATTTCTCTCAAAAAAGGCTTCCTAGAGTGTTATCCGATTATTTTCCTATTCTTTTGGAGAGTGGGAATCTTCGTAGAGGGCGAACCCCCTTTCGTTTTGAGAATATGTGGTTGAAGGCGGAAGGGTTTCTCGATAAGGTGCAGTCTTGGTGGGATAATTACCATTTTCAAGAGACCCCTAGTTTCATTCTTGCCAAGAAATTGACTGCCCTAAAATCTGACCTTAAGCAGTGGAATGAATCAGATTTTGGCAATATCTCAGTTAAGAAACAGTTTCTATGGAGCAAGTTGAATGCTCTTGATGTCAAAGCGGACACTCAATCTCTTTCAGATCAAGAAATGTTGGAAAAAGCTTCCCTTCGTGTCGATCTTGAGAAGGCAGCCTTGTTAGAGGAGATTAGCTGGAGGCAAAAGTCCAAAGTGTTGTTTTTAAAGGAGGGAGATTCCAATACGAGGTTTTTTCATAGGATGGCAAATTTTAATAGAAGAAGTAATTGTATTGAAAACCTTAACATCGATGGGGTTTTGTCTTCCAACCAGGATAGAATTGCTGACCATATTGAACAATTCTATTTGAACCTTTACTCGGAGTGACAAGTGCAGCACCCTTTCCTAGATGTTTTGGATTTTCCTAGGATTTCTAGGGAGAATGTGGATTGGTTAGAGAGACCTTTCGAGGATTCTGAGATTTTTGATGTCATCATGGAGTTTAATGGGGATAAATCTCCTGGGCCTGACGGTTTTTCGATGGCTTTCTTTCAATCTTGCTGGGGGATTCTCAAATCAGACATCATGGCAGTGTTCCACCACTTCCATGATACTAGCCAATTTGAAAAAAGCTTGAATGCAACTTTCATTGCTCTCATTCCTAAAAAAGCTGCAGCAGTGGAAGTAAAGGACTTCCGACCTATTAGCCTTGTTGGGGGGATTTATAAAATTCTTGCCAAAGCTTTGGCTAATCGTCTTCGCATGGTTTTAGGAGAGATCATCTTAGCTCCTCAGAATGCCTTTGTTCTAAATAGGCAGATCCTTGATTCTGTTCTTATTGCCAATGAATGTCTTGATAGTAGATTAAAGTCTGGTCAGCCAGGGTTGTTATGTAAACTGGACATAGAAAAAGCCTTCGATCATGTGAATTGGAGATTCCTTAATTACTTGCTTGAGCGTTGCGGTTTTTTAGATAAGTGGAGACGTTGGATTTCCTTCTGTGTATCAACGGTTCGTTTCTCTATCCTTATTAATGGTACTCCTCATGGGTTTTTTGGAAGCTCAAGGGGGTTGCGGCAAGGTGATCCTTTGTCCCCCTTGTTATTTGTTTTGGTTATGGAAGCCATTAGTAGAATGTTGGATAAGGCTGCCCTTGAAGGCCGTTTATCTGGCTTTAGAGTTGGTGTTTCTGATGGTAGACCTTTGATGGTTTCCCATCTCCTTTTCGCTGATGATACTCTTATTTTTTGTGATGCTAACATTGATCAGCTGCTGACTCTCCGTATGGTGCTCATTTGGTTTGAAGCTGTGTCGGGTCTGAAGGTTAATTTGGGTAAGTCTGAGCTTGTGGCAGTGGGGTCAGTGCAAGATATGGATCTTTTAGTGGCTGTCTTAGGTTGCAATCATGGGTCCCTCCCTATGAAATACTTGGGTCTTCCTTTGGGGGCAAAATTTAAGGACAAGTCAATTTGGATTCCTATTCTTGAAAGGATGGAAAGAAAATTAGTAGGTTGGAAAAAATTATATTTATCCAAGGGAGGTAGAGTCACTTTAATTAAAAACACTCTCTCCAATCTTCCTACTTATTTCCTTTCCTTATTCCCTATTCCTGCTTCTGTGGCCAACCGAATTGCTAGACTTCAACGTGACTTTCTTTGGGGTGGTCTAGGAGATGAGCCCAAATTTTATCTGGTTGATTGGTCTTCGATGTGTTCTCCTCTCTCTTCAGGTGGGTTGGGGATCAGGAATCTGAGAACCTTCAATATTGCCTTATTAGGGAAGTGGTTATGGAGATTTGGGCAAGAAAGGGATGCTCTTTGGCGTCAAGTGATTGAGGTGAAGTATGGTTGTGATTGGGGTGGCTGGTGTTCTACCTCTTTCTCTGGTCCTTATGGTGTCAGTTTGTGGAAAAACATTAGACGGGGGTGGTACTCCATATCTCGTTTTATTATGTTTGATATTGGAGATGGATCAAAGGTCCTATTCTGGCTAGATCATTGGTGTGGTTCTTCTTCTCTTGCCGTTCGCTATCCGGAATTATTTAGGATTTGTCGTAGAAAAGAGGCTACTGTGGCGGATCTTTTGAGGTACACCAATGGAGTCCTCCATTGGGAGTTTCAGTTTTGTAGGGATGTGCATAATCGTGAATTGGAAGCTTTCAGGAGCTTCATCAATTCCATTTATAGCACTCCCGTAAGGGGGATTGGGGAGGACAAGTCCTGTTGGCTGCCCTGTAAGAGTAAGGGGTTCACGGTTAGTTCTTACTACCATCTTCTTGTTGGCTATAAGGAGCAAATTTTCCCTTGGAAAAGCATTTGGAAGCAGAAGATCCCCTCTAGAGTAGCTTTCCTTGTTTGGACCGCAGCTTTGGGGAAATGTCTGACTGTAGACAATTTAAGAAAAAGAAAGATTTGCATCCTGGATTGGTGTTATATGTGCAAGTGCAATTGTGAAAGTGTTGACCATCTCTTTCTTCACTGCCCGGTTGCCATGGAATTGTGGGACATGGTCTTCGGTTTATTTGGAGTTTACTGGGTTATGCCAAGGTCTGTTGTGGGGCTTTTGGCTTGCTGGCAAGGTAGTTTTGGTCGCCATCGTAATGGAGATATTTGGAAGGCCGTTCCTCATTGCTTGTTGTGGTGTATTTGGAAGGAGAGAAATAGTAGATGTTTTGAAGACATCGAGAGTTCCATGCCTGTTCTTAAGTCTCTTTTTTTCCGAACCTTACTAGATTGGTTCTCCGTGTGGAGAAGCCTTCCTTTTCTTTCTATTTTGGATTTTCTTGATTTTTGTAATGTTCGTCCTTGATTTGTTCTCCCTTGTATACTTCCTGTGTACTTGGGTGACTCTCTTATTTCAATAAATTTCTTTATTACTTATCAAAAAAAAAAAAGAAACCACATAAAATTTCATGATTTTTTTTTTGATAAGTAAAAAAAATTTCATGAAATTTTAAAAATATGAACAAAACCCAATATTTTTTTCTCTGAAAAAAATTAACAGTAACACTCGATTGTTCAAGGTTCACTATGGAAAATCTATCAACAAAAAATGTTTTCCTAGTCAACTAACATGATACCTTGCTTTCCATATATTAGACCCCCAAGTGTTCCTCATCGAATTGTATTCCTAGCTCTTTATTTGGGTGATGCATTCAGGTGTTTTGTTTCCAACTTCTATATAGCACTACTAGTTCTTGTAGTCAACTCCCATGATACGACATTTGCTTTCAATGTCATATCCAATTCTTATACTTGTAGATGCATTTGTCATATTTCTAAGAAATTCTTCATATGAGGATCATCGACACTTACCACAATCCTTTCTGACATTAATTTGAATATTTTTTCTCTTCTTTTTCCAGTTATGCCCTTCCTCAGTTTTTCTAATAATTAACTGCAGTAAAATATTGCTTATGGAATGAAAAGCTACTATAAGCACATGATTTATCAAGCTCATATATAGAATGAGTAGCTAAGCATGGACACTTCATTTGAGGTGCCGTAACCATGTCGTAATAGTGTCCTATCTGCAGTCTCATGTTATAATTTTTCAAAAATTGCTCATGTCGCCATATTGTACTCGCACCCATGTCCATGCAACCTAGATTGAGTAGAGAGACACAACTCCCACCAGCCAGAGCACAAATAGGCCTAACAGAAATGTGAAAGCAAAAAACGCATTCCATATATGAGCTTGATAAACCAGAGCCACCGACAATGGCTAGAAGGCACCGGTTTTGATGGCTTGTGCTTGGAAAATTTTGTCATACCAATTACCAAACACTTGAAAATGTTTTTTCTGTAAAATATTTTCAAAAGAAAATACTTTATTGTAAAAAATTTTACATTTGAAACATTTTACAATGAAATAAACAAAGCATTAATTCAGTCATACACAATATTCAAAATGTCAAACGAAAGAAAATGAGAAAACAAGCATACAAAGACTCAAGCTTGGTGTTTGGAATAGCTTTGTTGTTTTCACTAGTTCATTTTGTTTAAAATGTTTATTATTTAAAAGTACAGGTGTACTTAGAAAAATAAAAGGCTTTCAAAATTTGTACCTATGAAATAAGTTGGCTTATTTCAATTTTTGAACCTGACCAAACAGGGTAACAAGTGTGTGTATGTTACAGCTTATTTTGGTGAGTTATTACCACTAGCTTGTTAGATAAACTTTATAGAGCATTACTTTTTTTTCTTAGTATAGCTAATTAAATCGTTACTAATTAAAATGGATAGCACTTTTAAAAGTAAGCAATCTGAAATGGAAATTTAGTCTTTCACATGATTACTGGTTGTGCTGGACCTAGTCTTATGTTAAAGTAAGCTACTAATGTCACCGCATGGGGATGTGTTACATCTACGAGATATCCCAAAAGGACAAGTTACAATTAGAGCTCCCACAGACTTGCGCACTTCCAATGTGATATTCATTGCACTTCTACTACACAACGCCCTCACAATCTTGATGGGGGTCTCAAAGCATTACTCTTCGGTGCAGACTGCAGACTAGCTTTTCAGTTAAACTGTGTTCTTGAATGTGTGTGGATTGAAAGTGAAGATTGTAAAAAGGAAATCTTCAAGTGTTCCACAACAAATTCTACTCCCAGCTCTATATTTGGGTGATGCACTCAAGTCTTTTGATTCCAACTCATAATATAGCATTATCAGCCCTTGTAGTCAACTCCCATGATACAATACTTTCTTTCAAAATCATGTCTGATTCTTATTCTTGTAGATGCATTGTCAAATTTCCAATGATTTTTATTTTTCTTCATATGAGGATCACCTACACTTACCACATGCCTTTCCGACATTATTTTGAATATTTGTTTTCATCCTTCCAGTTATGCCATTCCTTTTTTTTTTTTTTTTAAGTAACGAACTGCAATAAAATACTAGTTATGGTATAAAAAGCTATTACAAGCACACAATTTTATCAAGCTCATATTTGGAATGAAAGCACAAGTCCCATCAGCAAGCCAGAGCACAGATACAGGCCTAACAGCAATATTTTAAAACCAAACATTTCAGTTACATGCAATATTCAAAATATTGAATGTAGAGTTAGTCAAACAAAAGACAGTGAGAATCTAAAAGCATATGAAGACTCGAGCTTTGTGTTTAGAAATAGTTTTTTTTTTTTTTTTTATTAGCTTATTTTGTTTAAAATGTTTATTATATGAAAGTGTAGTTGTACATAGAAAATGTGAGGCTTCCAAAAGCTGTACTTATGAAATAAGCTAACTTATTTCCATTTTTAAGGCTAACCAAAAAGGGTAATAATTTTGTGTTTCTTACTGCTTATTTTGGCTAGTTTATTTTCCTAGCTTGTTTAGCTACAATTATCCTAGAGCTTTACTTTTTTTTCTAATTATAGCTAATTAAAAAACCTTTGATATTAAAATGGGTGCACTATTAAAAATAAGCTATCCGAAATGGAAACTTACTCTTTCACATGCTGAACCTAGTTTTATGTCAAAGGAAGGAGTATTTGTCGTAACCCTAGGATTTTGGGTATGGACGCTTGTTGAGTCTGAAATCAAGAATGAAATATGAAGATACTATTTTCAGCACATGGAGATTCATTAGTCACATCTGTGTGATAAACCAAAAGCACTAGTTATAATTAGAGCTCCCGCCATACTGGCGCACTCAAAAGGAAGGAGTATTTGTGGTAACCCCTAGGACTTTTTGCACGTTGTATGGACATGGGTTGAGTCTTATGTCGAGAATAAATTAGGTCTATCTGGGCGATATATAAATACAAATGAGTAGTACATAGAGCTACTATTGCTACCACATGCAGATCATTACTCACATCTATGTAATATCCCAAACAAACTAGTTATAATTAGAGCTCCTGCGATACTTACGTACTCAATGTAAATGTTATATTCATTGCACTCTTACTGCATAGCGCCCTCACAATCTTCATGGGGTCTTACAACATGACCCTTCAGATCAAAACTAGTTTTTGAGTTAAACTCTACGTTGTTGAATGCATGACATCAAAAGTGAAGATTAAGCAGTTAGGTTCCAATCCCCTCCAAAAAAATGAATGACTTGACCAGTTAAGCTAATGAATAGGATGTGAGGAGAATCAAAAAAAGAAAAAGAAAATGAAAGCTATTATAAGTTCAGTTTTAATCATCAGACCCAAACACAACCCGTAGAGCTGTACCAGGTTTGTTACCGCTTATTTTAATGAGTTTATTTCCCCTTGCTTGTTTAGGAACAATTTTTTAAGAGCAATACTTTTGTTGACCTTAGTATAGCTAATTAAAACCTTACTTATTAAAACAGGCAGCACTTTTAAAAATAAGCTATCTGAAACGGAAGTTTACTCTTTCACATGATTAATGGGTTGTGATGGGCCTAGTTTCATGTTAAAGGAAGGAGTATATGTGGTAACAACCCCTACGATTTTGATGAAGTTGTATGTACACATGCTGAGTTTGACATCAAGAATGTACTATGCCAATCTGGACTATATATAAATGAGTACATGGGGATGCGTCCTGCGTTATCATCACATATGTGTGATATATCAAAAGGACTAGTTATAATTAAAGCTCCGGCGTTCTCGCGCTCTTCCAATTCATGAGGATAACTAAGCTGACACAACAGGGTGATGTGATGTTCATAGCACTCCCTAGCCCCTACTACACTCACAAAATCCTTTGATCAAAGCATTACTCTTGAGTATACAGACAAGAATTTTTTATTTCCAGTTAAACTCTGTATTCTTCAATGTTTGTGGCATCAAAAAGTGAAGATTTTGCTGTAAAGTTCTCTAATTTCCACCAAAAAAGTCAATAACTTGATCAATTAAGCTAATGAATAAATTCAATTTGATCGGATTTGGACCCAAACACAACGCGTAAGCATGAATATGTAGAACAAAAACAAAAAACAAAAGCAAAATCATAAATTTAAGGAAAAGAGAGCGAGGAAAATTACATTTTGTTGACGATTCTTTGACGAGAATCGGGCTGTAATTGGCTCCGCCAATCAACAGAATCCATGGCAGCTTCTCCACCGCCGCCTCCAGGAGCTCCAACGCCGCCACCTCCAACTCCGCCGCCGCCACCACCGCCGCCTACAACAGGACCTTGAGATGGATTTGGCCTCCAATTATTGTTATCCATGATGATCTAAATTTTGTAACCGAAATCCCAACCACCAAATTTATATAAAAATAATGAAAATCGGTAATAAGACCTAGGCAGAAATGAAAGAAAAGCACATAACTTTATATATATATATATATATATATATATATATATATATATATATATATATATGAACTCCGATTTTGCGATAAAAAAAGAGTGATGATGAGGAGGCGAAGTCTAATTTAAGGGAGGATTGTTAATTTATAAATAAAAGGTTGAAGAGTTTCGGGCAGAAAAGGATTTTGAGAAACAGAATTGATTGATTGAATTGAGAGAGAGAGAGAGAGAGAGGGAGAGAGGAATATAAAGAGATGCATGTCATGTCATGATGTTTGGGGTTGTTTTTGGGAAAGTAGGATTCTTTTTTCTAAAATGAGCTTGTTGTGGCAAGTGTTTTATAACAAAATCGGCTAGGTGGCACCGGTTTTGATGGCTTGTGCTTGGAAAATTTTGTCATACCAATTACCAAACACTTGAAAATGTTTTTCTGTAAAATGTTTTCAAAAGAAAATACTTTATTGTAAAAAATTTTACATTTGAAACATTTTACAGTGAAACAAACAAAGCGTTAATTCAATCATACACAATATTCAAAATGTCAAACGAAAGAAAATGAGAAACCAAGCATACAAAGACTCAAGCTTGGTGTTTGGAATAGCTTCGTTGTTTTCACTAGTTTATTTTGTTTAAAATGTTTATTATTTAAAAGTACAGGTGTACTTAGAAAAATGCAAGGCTTTCAAAATCTGTACCTATGAAATAAGTTGGCTTATTTCGATTTTTGAACCTGACCAAACAGGGTAACAAGTGTGTGTATGTTACAGCTTATTTTGGTGAGTTATTTCCCCCAGCTCGTTAGATAAAATTTTATAGAGCATTACTTTTTTTTTCTTAGTATAGCTAATTAAATCCTTACTAATTAAAACAGATAGCACTTTTAAAAGTAAGCAATCTGAATTGGAAATTTAGTCTTTCACATGATTACTGGTTGTGCTGGACCTAGTCTTATGTTAAAGTAAGCTACTAATGTCAGCACATGGGGATGGGTTACATCTACGCGATATCCCAAAAGGACAAGTTACAATTAGAGCTCCCACATACTTGCGCACTTCCAATGTGATATTCATTGCACTTCTACTACAAAGCTATAATTAGAGCTTAGAGCTCCTGCGTTATCGTCACATATGTGTGATATATCAAAAGGACTAGTTATATCAACAGGGTGATGTGATGTTCATAGCACTCCCTAGCCCTGACTACACTCACAAAAACCTTTGATCAAAGCATTACTCTTGAGTATACAGACAAGAATTTTTTATTTCCAGTTAAACTCTGTATTCTTCAATGTTTGTGGCATCAAAAAGTGAAGATTTTGCTGTAAAGTTCTCTAATTTCCACCAAAAAAGTCAATAACTTGATCAATTAAGCTAATGAATAAATTCAATTTGATCGGATTCGGACCCAAACACAACCCGTAAACATAAATATGTAAAACAAAAACAAAAGGCAAAAGCAAGAGAGGGAGAGAGAGAGAGGGGGGAAAATTACATCTTGTTGACGATTCTTTGACGACAATCGGGCTGTTCTAAGGAATTGAGTACTAAACCGTTTAACCTCCAGCACCTGTAAAAGTTCGTTGCATACAACAATCAGTTACATCAGATTCAAAATTCAAAAAACAACCCACCAATATCAGGTATTTTACTACGTTAAAAAAAAAAAAAAAAGTCTTTAATGTTTTTCACATGTCGGAAATGAAATTCAGACCACAGTTCCGATTGAAACTCCGGTGGAATGGTCGGAATTTATTTTTCATAAGGAAGAAGAGAAGGACGTACGTGAGGCGAACGTTGGCGAATCGGAGAGGCTAAGTTTGCAGAGAATGGAAATGACGAGATCGTCCGGCAAGGAATCGAACAAGCCATCGAATACGATCCCGTGGTTCGGCGAGATCGCCCAGGCTGCGATTCTCTGCTTCTTCTGACTCTCGAGGCCCAGTGCTCTCTCATCGGCTATCGAAGCCGACGAAGCTTCGGAAATGCCTTTGGCTTCCTCCAAATTGAGCTCCAACCCTAGCGCGTCGAAGTCACGGTCCACGTCGCCGGCACCGTCGTCGTAGGTTCGCAAAAGCCCTTCGTAGGTTAAACCGTTCTCGCCGTCGATGAACTCGCCGTAGGTTCGGAAAACCTCGTCGAGAATCGCGTTGATTTGCTCGTCGCTGAACTTGACTCTAGGGTTCACCGCCACCACTAGCGCCGCCATTTCCTCTCGGTTGAGACCTCCGTCGCGGTTCACTTCGAATTGTTGGAAAATTCTCTTCACCTTCTCTGATCTGCTCCCTCTTGTCGCCATTTTTAGGTTTTCAACCGTTTCAGACACAAAATCTAAGTTCAAAAAAAATTTGAGGATAAAATATATTTATATATATATATATATATATATTAGAGGCTAATTCATGAGGTGGGGTTAGTTAAATGTGTGATTGAGAGCATGATTTTGGGTTAGTAGTGGAGAGAGAGATTGGTTTGTTTTTGTTTTTTGTTCTCTGTCATTGGATCTGTAAAGGTGACCAAAAGCGAAGGAGAAAAGGAAAGAAAGAGAGAGATAAGAGAGAGAGAGAGAGAAGAACTCTCTCTCTATGTTATCTTTCTTTCTCTCTCTATTTTTCTCAATGGCTGAGATGATGGTGAGTTTTATTTTATTTTTTTTTCCCTAATTTTGAGCTACAGTTGTTGAGATATTACACTTAGAAGTGAGGCAACGCAGTGTACAAATTTGTGTGGCACTTTTCTTGAAAAATTCATACTTCCTAATCCGAAGGGGATATCGATCATAATTCAATGTAGTCTAAGCCGTTCACATTCGTTGTGGCAAGATTCATACGGTCTATTCACAAAAACGCCCAAAAATAGCTCTTTTACCTAAAAAAATAATGAAATTATATTTTAATTAGGATTTTTATGTTTTCTTGATATTTCATTCGTTTCAACTCCAATTTTGGCCTGTGAATTATCTTTTTGAAGAGAATTTTAGGATATTTAATATGAAAAAAATTTATCTTGATTGGATGGTCATATTGTTTGGTCAAGTTTTTGACTACTCCTAGTTAGGGTTAGTCAACGTTGGTCAAACTTAGCCAAAAATGGCAAATTTGGGATTTCGAACCCTTAGGTTATTAAAATGGATTTATCCAAGACTGATTGAGATAAAAAGACTTATTTTTCATGTACTTCCTTATTACATGAATACGGTATCACTATATAGAATAATGGCTACCTTAAACTTTGTTCTTATTTGGATATTTAGGGAAATCTAGTTTATCATGATTTAGGTAATTTTTTGGCTAAACTTTTTTTTTATTTTTTGTCAATCTATGAGGAAACACCATTCGGGAATTTGCTAAATTTAAGGATTTGGTCAGTCAACACTAAGGTCAAATTGCTTTTTCTTGGTGCCGAAAGTTAGCCAATGATTTTGGGCAAATATAGCATATCAATTAGTTTTTTTTTTTTTTTTGGGTGTGTTTATGGTTGTGGATACCAGATTTTTTTGGTAGAGAGAATTTTTACTAATCCACTGGCCTCCCAAAGATGCCTTTTTCTCGAGAGTATTTTGACATTGGTGACTTGTGATGATGTATGTGCATTTGTGGCACTAGGGTGATGTGTGTGAGTATCTTTACTTATTAATTTTTAGGAATCACCATAACTATTGGATTTTTAGGTGTGATTGCTCACCCATTGTCTAATTAATTTTAATTACCTAGTTAACCATGGGCCATCCTAGCTAATAAGGTAGGATAAAGTTTCAAACCAAAGATTCTTAGACTCAAAAGCTTGGTTATGTGTGTGGAAAGTGTTAAGCACCCCATAACGTCTATCTAAAGGATAATTCTTCATTTTGATTATAATCTCTATAACTCACATTGTAGAAAATAACTATGAAACTTGGAATTTGTTTTTGAAAAAAGATTTTTGTACAAACAATATATACATAACATGTGATATTATTTACATAGAATATATACAAGCAACATGTGAGGATGCTTATAAATATTTATGTGGATATTATCTACTATGTTGCAAAGCAATATATACATAGCTAACACGTGAATATTATGTAGCAAATATAGCATATGAGAAATTTAAAGGACTTAAAGTGTAGTGGTGATGATGCAGTGAGGTAAGTAAGATAAGTACATGCATTACAATATTAACATGCATATATGATATGGGAAGAATGTGGTGAACATGTGATGAATATGAAATGGTATGATGAACATGAATGGTTGATGATGCTTACTGCCCTTAGATGATATGAGATGTTTGTTGTCTTGTAATCATGTTTTGCTACCCATGTAATGATGATGCCAGTTTATATGCTAGCATGATGTAGTATGATGATATGTGTTATACCATGAGATGGAGTATGAGATAGCATACTTAGATGAATGTTAGGATATATGTTTAGACAAGATGAAGATGTCATGTTTGGGTGATATGATGATAGTTGCAATGTGATATGCCAAGCCTAGATGGATGCTAGGGGGCATGATTAGATATATGTTAGGATAAAACTAGTGAGTGTGTATGTGTGTGCGTGTGTGTGATAGGATAGCCTAATAGAGGACCCTTTGATAGAATTATGATATAAAACACAATGAGTAGAGGCCGACCCACAGGTCACGCAAAGTTGAGTGCTTAACACCTTCCTCTCTATACCTTAACTCTGAACACAGACTCTAAATAGATCAAGCCCTTTGCAAAGGGCACAAATATGCTTCCCAAACCTAATCTACTAGAGACCCTATAAACCCTCCGCCTTTAGTCCACTCGGTTAAGACTTATTCCTTAGAGCATGGTAACCATGCGCAGTAAAAGGGAGTCAAACTGCCCAAAGGCACTAGCGCCACAATGACCAAGCGTGTAAATCAAGGTATAAACTGTCACACATACACAATCAAGGTATAAAAGAATATACATAATCATCCAAGCACCAAATATCGCATACCCACTAAATACGTAAACACGCCAATACATATTTTAGATGAATCAATACAATACATGCCTAATCTAGGGAGCCAAGATTAATCTCATGCGTAAATCATGATATACATATTCAAAATCACATAAATAGGCTTTAGAAAATGTAAATCTAGAAAAGACCCAAAGGGGAATCCATGATACTGCATGTATTTGCATATGTAAGCACATAGTCATTTATGGAAACATAGAAATAAAAGAAAATCATCTGATTAGTACACTAGTTTTTATATGGAAATAATATACTAATCCTAGTAATCATGTAGAAAACCATATATAAAACATGATAATCATAAAGCAAAACATGACATCTATGTGATTAAATGAAATCCTAGACTAATAAAGCAATATAATGGGTAATAGGCTTACTTAAGGGGCAGTTAAGAGGCAAATGAAAGCTTAAATGTGTGCTGCAATTTTTAGGGAAAAAAAAAAACATTTTTGTAGTCTAGCCTACATTGGAAATGATGAGAGGTATTAGTAGTTGATGATGAAATGGATGAGGGAGGGGTGAATATTTAAAGTGGAATGGAGTGGGACTTACAATTTGTTTCGTTGAGGTGAAAACAAGAGGGAGACAAAAGTGGGGAGAAAACTCATTTTCTCTTGTTTGGTTGGGAGTGGAAATTAAAGAGAAAATTAGTGGTTTCGAGTATTTTTCACCTGGGCCGACCAAATTACAATCTCTCGAAATCGAAGAGAAAATAGGGAGAAAAAATGAGTCTTCAACCATAATTACCTAACTACCCTTCCCTTCAATGTTGGAGCTAAAGTGTAACTACCCATGAGTATTGTTTCGATCAAGCTGCTACATTAATGTTGTTGTCTTCATCAAGTTGGGTCATTTTAGGCATCAAAACATACATCATTGTTGAGTGATGTTGCATTGCAATTAACGTTCCCCAAAGCTTGTTTTTGTTTTTGTTCCCCATACCCCCCACCAATAAAACAAAGGCAACATTATGTATCAAAATGTCACAAAAATAACATCTTTAGACATTTTAACAGGAATTACGGATCCATGTCCAAAAGGAAAAAAAAAATCACACACACACATAAACATATATCTTTGTTTCTGTATATGTACATATGCATGTAAGTATGCGTGCGTGTATATAATCCATGAAGATACGTGAAATAATGATTTCGGTGTCAAAATTACTATTGCCAGCAGAGTTGGATGGCAAAGCATTGCCTATAGGATTATGAGAATTAGCTTCCATTGAAAACATTTTCAGAGATATTTTTCATAGATAATCTGACTAGCTTGTAGTAGAAGTATAAATCTTTTCCTCAAACCTTATACCAATTTTCCTGAGTTCATGTAATCCCTCTTGACCAGAAACAGGGAGATGCCTCTTCAAAGTTTCCATTCTATACACAAAAGGAGACACTTTTATTATGTTACTGACCATACAGGCACAATTAAGCTATTAAAGAAAAAAGTCCCAAGTTGGTAAACTATGCTGACAGTGCAGAACTTTTTTTTTTGTTTTTGAGAATGTGCAGAACTTAAAGCAACAAAATGTGAAAAGAAACCACATAAAATTTCATGAATTTTTTTTTGATAAGTAAATAAAATTTCATGAAATTTTAAAAATATGAACAAAACCCAATATTTTTTTCTCTGAAAAAAATTAACAGTAACACTCGATTGTTCAAGGTTCACTATGGAAAATCTATCAACAGAAAATGTTTTCCTAGTCAACTAACATGATACCTTGCTTTCCATATATTAGACCCCCAAGTGTTCCTCATCGAATTGTATTCCTAGCTCTTTATTTGGGTGATGCATTCAGGTGTTTTGTTTCCAACTCCTATATAGCACTACTAGTTCTTATAGTCAACTCCCATGATATGACATTTGCTTTCAATGTCATATCCAATTCTTATACTTGTAGATGCATTTGTCATATTTTTGAGAAATTTTATTTTTCTTCATATGAGGATCATCAACACTTACCACAATCCTTTTTGACATTAATTTGAATATTTTTTCTCTTTTTTTCCAGTTATGCTCTTCCTCAGTTTTTTCTAATAATTAACTGTAGTAAAATATTGCTTATGGAATGAAAAGCTACTATAAGCACATGATTTTTCAAGCTCATATACAGAGTGAGTAGCTAAGCATGGACACTTCATTTGGGGTGCCGTAACTGTGTCTTAATAGTGTCCTATCTGCAGTCTCATGTTATAATTTTTCAAAAATTGCTCATGTCGCCATATTGTACTTGCACCCATGTCCATGCAACCTAGATTGAGTAGAGAGACACAAGTCCCACCAGCCAGAGCACAAATACAAGCCTAACAAAAATGTTAAAGCAAAAAACGCATTCCATATATGAGCTTGATAAACTAGAGCCACCGACAATGGCTAGGAGGCACCGGTTTTGATGGCTTGTGCTTGGAAACTTTTGTCATACCAATTACCAAACACTTTAAAATGTTTTTTCTGTAAAATGTTTTCAAAAGAAAATACTTTATTGTAAAAAATTTTACATTTGAAACATTTTACAATGAAACAAACAAAGCGTTAATTCAGTCATACACAATATTCAAAATATCAAACGAAAGAAAATGAGAAAACAAGCATACAAAGACTCAAGCTTGGTGTTTGGAATAGCTTTGTTGTTTTCCCTAGTTCATTTTGTTTAAAATGTTTATTATTTATTAGTACAGGTGTACTTAGAAAAATGCAAGGCTTTCAAAATTTGTACCTATGAAATAAGTTGGCTTATTTCAATTTTTGAACCTGACCAAACAGGGTAACAAGTGTGTATATGTTACAGCTTATTTTGGTGAGTTATTTCCCCCAGCTTGTTAGATAAAACTTTATAGAGCATTACTTTTTTTTTCTTAGTATAGCTAATTAAATCGTTACTAATTAAAATGGATAGCACTTTTAAAAGTAAGCAATCTGAAATGGAAATTTAGTCTTTCACATGATTACTGGTTGTGCTGGACCTAGTCTTATGTTAAAGTAAGCTACTAATGTCACCGCATGGGGATGTGTTACATCTACGAGATATCCCAAAAGGACAAGTTACAATTAGAGCTCCCACATACTTGCGCACTTCCAATGTGATATTCATTGCACTTCTACTACACAACGCCCCTCACAATCTTGATGGGGGTCTCAAAGCATTACTCTTCGGTGCAGACTGCAGACTAGCTTTTCAGTTAAACTGTGTTCTTGAATGTGTGTGGCATTGAAAGTGAAGATTGTAAAAAGGAAATCTTCAAGTGTTCCACAACAAATTCTACCCCCAGCTCTATATTTGGGTGATGCACTCAAGTCTTTTGATTCCAACTCATAATATAGCATTATCAGCCCTTGTAGTCAACTCCCATGATACAATACTTTCTTTCAAAATCATGTCTGATTCTTATTCTTGTAGATGCATTGTCAAATTTCCAATGATTTTTATTTTTCTTCATATGAGGATCACCTACACTTACCACATGCCTTTCTGACATTATTTTGAATATTTGTTTTCATCCTTCCAGTTATGCCATTCCTTTTTTTTTTAAGAAACGAACTGCAATAAAATACTAGTTATGGTAGAAAAAGCTATTACAAGCACACAATTTTATCAAGCTCATATTTGGAATGAAAGCACAAGTCCCATCAGCAAGCCAGAGCACAGATACAGACCTAACATCAATATTTTAAAACCAAATATTTCAGTTACATGCAATATTCAAAATATTGAATGTAGAGTTAGTCAAACAAAAGACTGTGAGAATCTAAAAGCATATGAAGACTCGAGCTTTGTGTTTAGAAATAGTTTTTTTTTTTTTTTTTTTCATTAGCTTATTTTGTTTAAAATGTTTATTATATGAAAGTGTAGTTGTACATAGAAAATGTGAGGCTTCCAAAAGCTGTACTTATGAAATAAGCTAACTTATTTCCATTTTTAAGGCTAACCAAACAGGGTAATAATTTTGTGTTTCTTACTGCTTATTTTGGCTAGTTTATTTTCCTAGCTTGTTTAGCTACAATTATTCTAGAGCTTTACTTTTTTTCTAATTATAGCTAATTAAAAAACCTTTGATATTAAAATGGGTGCACTATTAAAAATAAGCTATCCGAAATGGAAACTTACTCTTTCACATGCTGAACCTAGTTTTATGTCAAAGGAAGGAGTATTTGTCGTAACCCTAGGATTTTGGGTATGGACGCTTGTTGAGTCTGACATCAAGAATGAAATATGAAGATACTATTTTCAGCACATGGAGATTCATTAGTCACATCTGTGTGATAAACCAAAAGCACTAGTTATAATTAGAGCTCCCGCCATACTGGCACACTCAAAAGGAAGGAGTATTTGTGGTAACCCCTAGGACTTTTTGCACGTTGTATGGACATGAGTTGAGTCTTATGTCGAGAATAAATTAGGTCTATCTGGGCGATATATAAATACAAATGAGTAGTACATGGAGCTACTATTGCTAACAAATGCAGATTCATTACTCACATCCATGTGATATCCCAAACGAACTAGTTATAATCAGAGCTCCTGCCATACTTACGTAGTCAATGTAAATGTTATATTCATTGCACTCTTACTGCATAGCGCCCTCACAATCTTAATGGGGTCTTACAACATGACCCTTCAGATCAAAACAAGTTTTTGAGTTAAACCCTACATTGTTGAATGCATGGCATCAAAAGTGAAGATTATGCAGTTAGGTTCTAATCCCCTCCAAAAAAAATGAATAACTTGACCAGTTAAGCTAATGAATAGGATGTGAGGAGAATCAAAAAAAGAAAAAAAAAATGAAAGCTATTATAAGTTCATTTTTAATCACACTACAACAAAAGTGAGTTATTGTGACGAAATCTAGTGAGGATAAACAATTTCGTCACTAAATGGTAGCATTCGGTGACGAAAAGAAGATTTCGTCACCAAAAATTCAAAATGGGTGACGAAATCAATATTTCGTCACTAAAGATGTTGAAATTGGTGACGAAATATTTATTTCGTCACTATAGGTCATAAAAAAAACACAAAATGTAAGGAGACGAAATATTTGCATCACCAAAGGCCTATCTTGGGTGACGAAATTCTATATTCGTCACCCAATAAGATTTAGGTGTTTTTGGTGACAAAATAATTTTTCGTCACCTATCACTACAAATAATGAGGTCACCCAATAAGATTTAGGTGTTTTTGGTGACAAAATAATTTTTCGTCACCTATCACTACAAATAATGAGGTTTCTTTTTATTTTAAAAAGAGTTAAGCACGACAAGGGGGATCGAACCCATGAGCAAGGGTCATTCCACCTAAGACCTAACCAGCAGATTGTTGCACACAGTGTTTTATTTATATGAATATAAAATTATTTATTCTAAAACTAGTAGATATTTCTAGTGTTAAAAAGAAAAAGACCAAATACCCTTGAAACCTAAAAAATGACCAAAATATCCCTAAAACCTAAAATTGATCAAAATTAAGGGCGTCAAATGGGTGAGTTTGGGGTGGGCATAATTGGGTTGGGTATATAAAACCTATGTACCCATTAAACCCCATTTAACTAATTACTTCTAACCTAAACCCAACCCAACCAAATTATTATGGGTAAACCCCAACTCACCAAATTATCAAATTATCAAAATTACCAAAATGCCCCTAAAGTGAAAATGACCAAAGTACTCTAGAATCTTTAAAAAAAAAAGGACCAAAATACTCAAAAAACCTAAAAATTACCAAAATAACCCCAAAACATACAAAATGACAAAAATACTCCGAAAACCCAAAAAATGACCAAAATTCCCCCTGAAACCCAAGAAATTATCAAAATACCCCCAAAACATAAAAATTACCAAAATACCCCCAAAACCTAAATAATGACCAAAATACCCCCTAAACCTAAAAAATGACCAAATTACCCCCTAAATCTAATAATTGCCCAAAATACCCTCTAAAGCTAAAAAATGATCAAAATACCCTCGAAACTTAAAAATGAACTGAAATACTCCCGAAGTCTAAAAATTGACCAAATTACCCTCGAAACCTAAAAAATGGCCAAAATAACCTTGAAGCCTAAAAATTGACCAAAATCACCTAGAAACCTAAAAATGACCAAATCACCCCTATACTTAAAAATGACCAAATTACCCCCTAAACCTAAAAATTGACCAAAATACCCCCTAAACCTAAATAATTATCAAAATACCCCAAAATACCCTAAAAATGGGTTATTTTGGTTGTTTTATAGGTTAAGAGCTATTTTGGTCATTTAAGAGGTTTCAGGGTATTTTTGGTAATTTTAGAGGTTTTGGGTTGTTTGTGGCCATTTTAGAGGTTTTGGGTTTATTTGGGTCATTTTAAAAGTTTAGGAGTATTTTCGTTACTTTATAGGTTCGAGGTTATTTTGGTCATTTTCTAGGCTTAGGGGGTATTTTGGTCATTTTTTGGGTTTTGGGGGTATTTTGGTCATTTTTAGGTTTCAAGGTTATTTTTGTCAATTTTTAAGCTTTGGGGTTATTTTGGTCTTTTTTAGGTTCCAGGGGGTATTTTGGTCATTTTTAGGTTGCTAGGTTATTTTGGTCATTTTTAGGTTGTTGGGTTATTTTGGTCAATTTTAGGCTTCGGCGTTATTTTGGCCATTTTTTAGGTTTCGAGGGCATTTTGGTAATTTTTGGGTTTTGGGGGGTATTTTGTAATTTTTAGGTTTCAGGATATTTTGGTCATTTTTTGGGTTTTGGGGGTATTTTGGTCATTTTTTGAATTTTAGGTTTATTTTGGTCATTTTTTGGATTTTGGGGGTATTTTGGTAATTTTTAGGTTCCAGGACTATTTTGGTCATTTTTTGGATTTTGGGGGTATTTTGGTCATTTTTAGATTTTGGGTGTATTTTGGTAATTTTTAGGTTTCGAGAGTATTTTGGTCATTTTTTGAATTTCAGTGGTATTTTGGTCATTGTTTAGGTTTCAAGGGTATTTTGGTAATTTTTAAGTTTCAGTGGTGTTTTGGTTATTTTTTGGGTTTAGAGGGTATTTTAGTCATTTTTTAGGTTTCAGGGGGTATTTTGGTAATTTTAAGGTTTGGGGTATTTTGCTAATTTTTTGGGTTTTAGGGGTATTTTGGGTGGGCAAATGAGTTTGGGTTGATTTTGCTACCCCTAGATTCAAAATACCAAAAAAACCTTAAAAAATAACCAAAATACCCCATAAACAAAAAATTACCAAAATACGCCCCGAAAACCAAGAAAATGACCAAAATACCCTCCAAACCTTAAAAATTGACCAAAACACCCCTGAACGTAAAAATTTACCAAAATACTGCAAAAACCTAAAATTGAGCAATATACTTCCAAAAGCTAAAAATTGATCAAAATACCCTCGAAACCCAAAAAAGACCAAAGTACCCCTTGAAACCTATAAAATGACCAAAATACCCTTAAACCTAAAAATGACTAAAATATCACCCTAAACAATTATAAAGACCAAAATATCCCCGAAACCTTAAAAAATGACCAAAATACTCCTGAAACCTAAAAAATGACCTAAATACCCCTTAAACATTAAAAAAAAAATGTCCAAAATACCACATAAAACCTAATTGAATTTCAATCGAATTTCAATTAGAGTTTAATTTTGTGTCATGTGTCTCATTTAATCTAAATTTTTAAATTTGTGTGCCTAAAATACTGTGTTTTTTTTTTTAATTTGAAAACTTTAAATATCTAGCATTGTTAGAATACATTAATTTAGTTTCCACATGTAAATAACATGTTGTTTAGTAGTCTACTGGTAGCACTTCATTGTGGACTAACACTACCTCAAGGGTTCAAATACCAGCGGCAACATGTTTTTCAGCTTAATTTTTATTTTCAGCTTAATTTTTTTTAGCGCCATTCCCAATTTTTCAGCGCCAATTTTTTTTCATTTATTTTTTATTTGAAAAAACAAAACCTAACCTATCTCTCTCGCTCCTCTACTCACACGTTTCTGCCTCCCACAGACCTCACTCCTCTCCTCCCTCATTGATCGGTAAGCTCTCTCTCTCATCGATCCTCTCTCTCTTTCTCTCTCATTGATCACCATTGTTGATGAGTAAGCCTTTTATATCACTTTTTAACTATCTCTTTGTACATTCACATTCACTTCTCATGTCTCCCTGTTTCTTTTCTGCATATGGTGACTTTGGAGTTATTGTTTTGTGTTTCCATTCGAATCAAATATGAATGAGGATTAAGATTTTGATGTTTTCAAATGATTCTTTTGTTGATGCTGTTGCTGAGAATCTGTTGGATCGCTTGGAGGTAGTAATAAGCATCTTTGGGTAAATATTTGTAACATGCAATGCTGATTTCACTTCCAAAGTTTGAGTTTCTACTACTTGGAATTCAAATGCAAGTCTTAAATATTTTATGCTTGTTATAACTTCAAAATTGTTTCCATTAGATTTATGTTGGCTATGTGTTTGCCTTTTGTAGGATTGTAAAAAATCATTTCAAACAGCATTATGTTTGGGTGGTTCATTGGAAGCTATCAGGCATCTATTAGGTGGTCGTGGTAAGAATTTAAAGTTTTGTTTTTTTTCTCCAACCATTTATCTACCTTTTAATTTCTATTTGCTGTGTAATTAGTTGTCTGAAATCAATTTAAAAATTAAAGAATTATTTGGGATGTGAATTAGGAAGGACTAGGATGTAATGGATGTGATACTTTGGAGTTGATGCCTTGATGGAATTATGGGCATTAGAATTTGCATTAAGGCTATCCTTTTAATTGCATAGGAATTAGTATAGTGGTTTTTTATTTTTTATTTTTGTTGGACAACATTTTAATGCTCTACTGAGGAAGCTACCTGTGCAAATAGGGCAAGGTGGTCAGTTGTCTTTTTAGTGATCATTACAGCAATATTGTTTTTTGTTTTACCTGTCTTTTTTCTTTCCCCCTTCTTCTTGTACGTTATTTTTATTTCCAAGATGCTCCCACTAATGGATTGTAATATTGATTGCAAGGTGGTCCATTATGCAAAAAATTCATTAGAATTTTGATTGCAAAATTTAATAAGTTCTTTAATATAATGGGAAAGTTGTATTGGAACAAATGCCTAATCATTGTATTGTATGTTTTATTTCTTTATGTTGTCAGAAGCACCAAGATCAAGTACATGTACGAAAGTTTACATGTTGTAAAAATAATAAGCACTGGAAATGCCTCTAAAGCTATCAGTTGGTCTTCATCTTGATTTATTTTCTTTCATTGATTAAAAAACTTCAAAAGTTTTCAATCATAAATTAAACACAGAAATATCAGGTACTTCTTTATTTAGCAATTTGACCGCCAAAGGTATCAAATGTGTATACATGCATTGAACAAAGAGCAGTTCAATTGCATGTGCGCACATAGATATCTATTAATAACCTACATGGTTTTGAAGAAAATTAAAACCTTTTTTTTTTTTTTTTTGCAACTTTTATATAAATATATATATATATATTGTATCTCTCCTTGTACCAATGATATAATGGAAGCCAGAAATATGTTAAAGTTGAGTTAAAGGCTTGAAACGTTGTGTGAGTCAAAGTTGTCATTCCATCTTTTCCTCCTAAATTCTAATCCTTTCATATATGTAAAGGGATCCTTGCTGGATTCATTTCTAACAAATGTTTATCTTTGCCAGTGTAGATTAGCATTGAAGCCAGATGGCATATTTTTAGGAGCTATTCTTGGTGGAGAAACCTTAAAGTTGCTATTCTTTTTCATTTATTTATTTATTTTACTTATCTTAAGTTAAAATTATACATCAATGCTTGAAATGCCTGGTTGATTTTTCTAATTGCTCATACTTGTGACTAGGGAGCTGAGAATAGCATGCATTGTTGCACAAATGGAGTGTGAAGGAGGCATCAGTCCACGAATATCACCTCTGGCACAAGTAATTTTTTTATTTTTTTTGAAGAAGAATTTGTCTCAGTTTCTTTATTGAAAAAAATATATATTTTATTTCTTTTTCAAGTGAATCCATGTAGTTCTATTTCTTCATGATTAATGTTGCATCTAATTGTCTTAGCTTCCATAACCACTCACAATTAATTTTTTTTCAATAATTTTAATTTGAAAATTCTTGAGAAATGAACACAAACTTAATGCCCCATTTCACATTGTGAACCAGCTTAACATATTTTTTTTCTTATCTTGTTTAGGTGCGGGATGCGGGCAATCTTTTGTCTAGGGCTGGCTTCGCCCGCCAGTGTTGATGCCGATGAATGCATTGTTAAATATCAACGTGGTAAGAATTTTCTCATCCTCTTGTGATGTTTATTTAGCATAAAAATGTAACTTTAAAAAAAAAATTAATTGCTGGTTTACAAATTCAGTGGCCAATGAACTGGTGTTCACCAAAATACCCTCTATTGTATATGAACTACAAGCATCAAATGAGTTCATGGCTGGGTTTTTTGTTTATGTTGGTGGCTGTGTTTTTGTGTTAATGGTAGTGGCTGTGCTTTTTGTTTAGTGGTGGTGGTGGGTTTTTGTGTTCATGGTGGTGGCTGTGTTTTTTGTTTAGTGATGGTGGGTGGGTTTTTTGTTTATATGGTAGTGGCTGGGTTTTTGTGTTAATGGTGGTGGTTTTGTTTTTTGTTTAATGGTGGTGGTGGTTTTATTTTTTATTTTTTTATGGTGGTGGTTGTGGTTTTTGTTTAATGATGGTGGTGGGTTTTTTGTTTACAGTGGTGGCTGGGTTTTGTGTAAATGGTGGTGGCTAGTTTTTTTTTTTTTTTTTTAAATGGTGTTGGTTGGATTTTTTATTCGTTGTGGTGGTTAGGTTTGTGTTTAAGATGGTGGCCGGTTTTTATTTTGGATTTCACTTTATTTGTTTTGTTTTAAATTGGGATTTTTCTGCATTCTTTATGATTTCTCCATGGTTTGTAATGCGGGTTTAGTTTTTACTTGATGAAAATGTTGTGGGTCTTCTTTCTTTGATAGTTTGGCTTCATATGAATTTTCATTATGATTGTTTTGTCTAGTTTGTTATTGGGTTTTTTGTAGACATTTTTTGCATTGTCTTACTAATAATAATTTTTTTGTTGTTGTAGTACATCTTATTAGGGATATAGGTTTGTAGTCTAGTTTGTTATTGATGCATTTTCCTTTATACTTGTGCAGATATGAGATTGGTGGCAAAAAGATAGCTTTTGTGGAACTACTTGAACTCAAATAATTTTCTGTAAAGTTTGGAAGTGAAGACATCATTTGTATATAAATGATTGTAATTACTTTGAACATCTTTATTACATTTTTAGTATGGATGTTTTTTTTTGTATGGATTTGGTTAGAAATGAATGGATGTTTTTTTTTTATTGATTTGGTTAGAAGTGAACAGGTTAATGTAATGATAAGTTAATAAAAAAAAAATTGGTGACGATAATTTTCATTGCCATATCTAATTATAAGCAGAATTGGCGATGAAATAATTTGTCACCTGATCTATAGAAATTAAAAAAAAAAAAAAAAAAATCCGTGACGCAAAACTTCATCACTAATCTATTGAAATTGGAAAAAAAAAAAAACACTTGGTGACGAAATATTCTGTCACTAAAAATAAGGTTTAGTGACAAAAAACTTGTCACCTATTATTTTTTATTGGTGACGAAAAAATTTCGTCACCTATCATTTTTTTATTGGTGACGAAACATTTTCGTCACCAATACATTCTGTGACGGAGCTTAGGTGACGAATGTTGTTTCGTCACCATATGTATTCAGTGACGAAATAAGGACATATTGTGACGAAAGGTTTCGTCACCATAACCCACTTTTGTTGTAGTGTCATCAGACCCAAACACAACCCGTAGAGCTGTACCAGGTTTGTTACCGCTTATTTTAATGAGTTTATTCCCCCTTGCTTGTTTAGGAACAATTTTTTAAGAGCAATACTTTTTTTGACCTTAGTATAGCTAATTAAAACCTTACTTATTAAAACAGGCAGCACTTTTAAAAATAAGCTATCTGAAACGGAAATTTACTCTTTCACATGATTAATGGGTTGTGATGGGCCTAGTTTCATGTTAAAGGAAGGAGTATATGTGGTAACAAACCCTACGATTTTGATGAAGTTGTATGTACACATGCTGAGTTTGACATCAAGAATGTACTATGCCAATTTGGACTATATATAAATGAGTACATGGGGATGCGTCAGTAACATGGAAAATTCTTAGGTAGTCCCGGAGTATAGTAAAATGGTACTCTCTCCTCTTACAATCATGGTGAACTCCACCGTGAATTTAGTGAGCAAACCTCACCATGAATGTGAGAAGAAAGAGCACCATTCTCCGTGCTCCGAGAGTACCTAAGAATTATTCCAGTAACATCTGTGTTATATCCAAAAAGAACTAGCTATAATTAGAGCTTAGAGCTCCTGCGTTATCGTCAAATATGTGTGATATATCAAAAGGACTAGTTATAATTAAACCTCCGGCGTTCTTGCGCTCTTCCAATTCATGAGGATAACTAAGCTGACACAACAGGGTGATGTGATGTTCATAGCACTCCCTAGCCCCTACTACACTCACAAAAACCTTTGGTCAAACCATTACTCTTGAGTATACAGACAAGAATTTTTTATTTCCAGTTAAACTCTGTATTCTTAAATGTTTGTGGCATCAAAAAGTGAAGATTTTGCTGTAAAGTTCTCTAATTTCCACCAAAAAAGTCAATAACTTGATCAATTAAACTAATGAATAAATTCAATTTGATCGGATTCGGACCCAAACACAACCCGTAAACATAAATATGTAAAACAAAAACAAAAAGCAAAAGCAAAACCATAAATTTAAGGAAGAGAGAGAGAGAGAGAGAGAGAGGAAAATTACATTTTGTTGACAATTCTTTGACGAGAATCGGGCTGTACTTGGCTCCGCCAATCAACAAAATCCATGGCAGCTTTTCCACCGCCGCCTCCAGGAGCTCCAACGCCACCACCTCCAACTCCGCCGCCTACAACGGGACCTTGAGATGGATTTGGCCCCCAATTATTGTTATCCATGATGATCTAAATTTTGTAACCGAAATTCCAACCACCAAATTTATATAAAAATAATGAAAATCGGTAATAAGACGTAGGTAGAAATGAGAGAAAAGCACGTCACTTTTTAAATATACTTGCGCAATCGCCCAAAAAAAAAAAAAAATAGGAGTGTGACGGGTGTTATACGTGGTGAAATAATTTTTTATCACATTCTTAGGTTTTTTTTATTGAAAAATGTAATAATCTCAAATTTAATAAATACTTTAAATTAATCCTTATAAAAAAAATAGAAAAATCTCTGAACACGCGCGGGAACTAATAATGTATTAATTAGATTTTAAAAAAAAAAATTAAAAAACCAAGATAATTGACAGAGTCCCTCAAGACTCTCTGAAAAAAATAACAAAATCGGAAAAAGAAGTCTACAAATGTAGCATGTCTAAAATCATTTTATTTCTATAAAAAAAAAAAAAAAAAAAATCTCACTAAAGACCACTCTAGCACCCAATTTATTTTCTCAACCAAAAAAACAGAGATCCTATCCGAAAATTATACTCTCTTTGTGATCACGGCTCGTACACCACACAACTTTTGTAGGATAACCTAGATATGATGATTTGATTCACATGAAGCCACACATGTTTATTTACTGGTGCTTGCAGTGACAAATATTGTGTAAGTAGAACTTATTTGGGTCTGGATCCTTTCTCTCCAAACAAATTTTATGCATTTTGTTGTTCTGGAGCATAGTGGACACTGATCTTTAGATGCCATTTGGAAGAAATTTTCTAGAAGGTAAACCATTCACCACCAAAGGGTTATCGGTTCAAAAGCTCTTGACAATGGCAAGGTTTTTTCCTGGATGCTCACGAAAATCCTTGGTGATCTATCACATTCATGTAGATGAAGTCAAATACAAAAATAAAAATAGAGAGAGAAAGAGGAATTAAAAAAAGCAATCAAGATCTCCATAATGTCCAGAAAATGCAATTTAGGCCAACATTGTTTTATACATATGGACCATATCACCTACATTAACACTAACAAAAGGAAATTTATATATATATATATATATATATATATATATATATATATATATATATATATATATATATATATATATATATAATCATACTTGACTATACCGAAACGATTTTTTGCTTCCTTTGTTTCTATAAAAATAAATACCCTGAACCTAAACCAACAAAGCCATCTACAGGGTGCATAAAAATAACAACATAAAACTAAATTGTGACCTATGGTTTTCAAAACAGCATTAATGATTAAAACAACTAAAAAAATCACAAAACAAAAAACCTTGGATTTGAGTTTTCGAATCTACAACGATGGAATTATCAACAATAAAGGAATAGATGTTCTTGTCTTCTTGATACAATGTTTGGAAACTCTTGGCCAAGAATGCACGTTAAAGAAGCATGAGTACATACGGTTTTCAAAGAGAATGAGGTATAGGATATGTAAAAAGTGTGGAATATATCTAAATAGAGATAATGCATGCAAAATTTTAGGAAAAAAAGATGTGTTAAACTTTTGAAATTTGATAAACCGTTTAGTGATAAAAAGTTGTAGACAATTTCATTTTGGCAATTAGAAAAAAGAAAAATAAAAAGAAAAAAGAGTACGTTTATGGGAGAAAAGAAAGTTTTATATTTATTTATTTTTTAAAGAAAGAAGTTGTATTAGTACCTGACTACTAACGTGAGACAGAAATGTAGAGGTGGAAAAAAACAATTTGTGATAAAAACTTGCGGTCATTTTATCTTGGCAATTAGGAAAAAAAAAGCACATTTGTTGAATATGTTTAACCAAGAGAGTGGTCCTATTTTTTTGGCAATGTTTTAATGGGAGTTAAAAAACGTAGTTTTACGAAATTATCCTTTAGTTTTGTCTCTACTTAAACTTAAGAAAATAGGGGTATTTTGGAACAAAAAAAATCCGGTCCAAACAGGGGAAACTTTTTAAATAGTAGTATAGATATATATGAACTCCAATTTTGAGATTAAAATAGAGTGATGACAAGGAGGCGAAATCTAATTTTCGGGAGGATTGTTAATTTATATATGCTTTTTTTTAGCTAAAAGAAAAAACTCTGTGTTTTTATTTTATATATACATATATACTTTTTATTTTGAGAATGTTATTTATAAGTGGATAAAGCAATTTGAAAATTAACAAGAGAGTGGTCCTATTTTTTAGGCAATGTTTTAGTGGGAGTCAAAGTTGTATTTTTACCGAATTGTCCTTTAGTTTTGTCTCTACTTAAACATAGAGGTGTAAGGGCATTTTTAAACTAAAAAATGAGGAATCCAAATAGAGAAAGTCCCTTTAATAATAGTATATATATATGAACTCTGATTTTGAGATTAAAATAGAGTGATGATGAGGAGGCGAAGTCTAATTTCCGAGAGGATTGTTAATTTATAAATAAAAGGTTGAAGAGTTTCAGGTAGAAAAGGATTTTGAGAGATAGAATTGATCGATTGAATTGAGAGAGAGAGAGAGAGAGGAATATATAGAGATGTATATCATTTCATGTCATGTTTGGGGTTGCTTTTGGGAAAGTTGATTCTTTTTTCTTTTCTTTTTTTCCTTTTTTTTTTTGATAGTGAAACCATGACTTAACCTTTCATTCCTTAGGACAACTGTCCAATGCGATTACATCCAAATGAATTTGGTTTGGTATTACAGTGGGGGTATCTTCCACCCAAATTACACAATCATGCACATTAAAAGCCTCCCTACCCATGAGATGTGCTGCCATGTTACTTTGTCTACGAACGTGAGAGCAACTCTAGGAGCTAAATGCTTTCAGCCATAGTTTTGCACCTTCCACCACCTTCTGTATTAAGCAAGGGCCCGGATCAAACCCTACAACAACACCCGCTAAAGTCTGCACATCGCTCTCTAGGTCGATGTCCCTAAGGCCCAAATCCCATGCTAGCTGAATTCCCTCCTTAAATGCCTTCGCTTCAACCTCCGTGGCCCCTAGAGGGAAGGGTAGTTTTTTGCTCATTGCACCCATGATTAGGCCTTCCTCATTTCTAATAACTACCCCTACTCCGCAACACCCCCAGCTCACAAAAACCGCCCCATCCACATTTACTTTATACCTCCCTTGCCTCAATGGTCTCCACTGATTGCGGACAAAGGCCATACCATGTGGATAGGGCATCTGAGCATCATGAATTTCCAACCTATACTCACGAATCTCTCTAGCAATTCTCCTGGCTTCTTTACACCTACCCTCTTGCTTGAACTTGTTTCTATTGTTCCAAATGTGCCACACCGTAATGGCAAACAAGCCCTAGTCCATGTCCTCCTTCCTATCCTTCAATGCCCAGACCACATCCATAAAGTCCCTTGTGGGTTGATTCAACATTGGGAGACCAAGATCCACCTCCCTCTAGACCTCAGCAGCTACTCTATAGTCCCAAAGGATGTGTCCAGATGATTAACATTCACCACAAAATCCACACCGATCATCATTACTCACCTTCCTCGCAGCCAGGCGATAATTTGTTGGCAGGATGTCTCTACAAGCCCTCCAAGAAAAGTGTTTTATTTTATTTGGGTAACTGAGCTTCCACAATGCATTCCAAAACTGAGCTACTTTTTCTTTGTGAGAATAGTCTCCACTTGCTCTTGTCATGCTAGTCTTCTTCAGTAGTTTGAGAGTCACCCCATACGCACTCCTAATTGTGAAAATGCCATTTTTTGACCAATCCCAAATAATTGAATCCTCTGGGAATCTTGGGATTAATGGCATGCTAAGGATGATTTCTGCTTCATAGGGGAAGAAAGTCTTTTAATTAGTTCAGCCTTCCAAATGCTAGCCTCACTTTCAATAAGTTGGGCAACCTTCTCCACTTCCATATTCTGTCTTTGGGGGCTGATGACCTTGAAAGAATCTGGCGAAGGCAGCCATCTATCGCATCAATTGTTCACTTTTCTTTCATTCCTAATTATCCACCTTGATCCTGCCTTAATGGTTTCCTTAGCTGCCATTGAACTTCTCCACACGTAAGATGGCTTTTTTCCAACTTGTGCTTCCATAAACGTGCACCCCGCGAAGTACTTGGCTTTAAACACTCTGTGAGTGAGGGAATCTGGGTTATGGTTAAGCCTCCAACCTTGTTTTGCAAAGAGCACCAATTTAAAAGCCTTTAAGTCTTTAAAGCCCATTATGCCTTCTGATTTGGGTGTGCATAGATTCTCCCATGATGTCCATGCCATCTTTCTTTCCTTGTCTTTCTGACCCGACCAAAATTGGCTCACCATGGAATTTAGGTCTTTACAAAGGGAGTCCGGGAGTTTAAAGTAGCTCATAGTGTATGTTGTAGCCGCTTGGGCAACTGCTTTAATGAGAATTTCTCTCCTAGCATTCTAATATAATTTCCCCTTCCACCCTGCGATTTTCCTCCCTACTTGGTCCTTAATGTGATTAAAAGCCTTCTTCTTTCCTCTCCCCACTAAAGTAGGTAGCCCCAAATACCTTTTGTGCTTGTGTATGATTTGAGCACCGAAATTATTTTGATTTCCTCTTGGATCTCCCCTCTCATGTTCCTGCTGAAAAAAAGCGATGTCTTCTCTCTATTTAGTTTTTGTCTTGACTCCCTTTCATAGTCAGCAAGAACTTTGAGGACCCTGTTTCCTTCCCTAATACTTGCCTCACCGAAAATAATACAACCGTTGGTGAACAAAAGATGAGAAATCCTTGGCGCTCCCCTACATACCGAGATCCCACTTATCAAACCCTCCCTCTCATCTCTCCGGAGCATGGCCGTTAAGCCTTTAGCACATAACAGAAAAAGGTAGGGAGAGATAGGATCCCCTTGACGTAACCCCCTCATTGGAATAATATTACCTTTTGGCTCCCCGTTTATTAGCACTGAGTAGGAGACTATTGTTACACACATCATAATCAGCTTGATCCACCTCTCTTGGAAACCCAAATTCCTCATCATCACCTCTAAAAAAATCCACTCCACCCTATCGTAGGCTTTGCTCATTTCGAGCTTTATGGCCATCAAACCTTTTTTTTTCCTTTTCTCCTTTGGTCTATGCAATGCATTGTCTCAAAAGCCACTAACACATTATCTGTGATCTGCCTCTTAGGGGCAAAGGTGCTCTGCGACTCATTTATCACTTCTGGTAGAATCTTCTTCAACCTGTTTACAAGGACTTTGGACACAATTTTATATACAACATTACACAAATTGATTTGATGGAATTCAATACTCTTTTGTGGGTAACTAACTTTCAAAATTAGGCAGATATAAGTTTCATTTAAACTAGGATGCATCACACCAGCATTGAGAATTTAAGTGACACAATTTAACACAGATTGACCCACCACATCCCAATATTTCTAAAAGAAAATGGGTGACATACCGTCAGGGCCAGGGGATTTGGTAGGATGCATTTGGTTCAATGTCGCTTTGATCTCTTCCTCCCTGAAGGCACTCATCAACTTGCAATTCCTTTCTTGGGTGATCGAGGACACACTGCATTCAAGCTTGCATCAAAGGAGGTGGGATGGTTTGTGCTATAGATGCTTGAGAAATAGTTAAGAATCACCCTCTTAATATCTTCTTGACTATCATACCTTACCCCCTCATCAATAAGCCCTTCTATTCTATTCCTCCTTCATCTTTGGGATGTTGTCGCATGAAAAAACTTGGTATAGCTATCCCCACACTTCAGCCAAAGCGCCCTCGACCTTTGATTTCACATCACCTCCTCTCTTATTAAGGTTTCATTGATTTCTTTCTTCAAACCTTGGATTTCGCTTGCTGTCTCATGGAGAAGATTCTGGGCCTCAAGGAGTTGGAGGTGTTCCCTTAATTGCTTCAGCCTTGTGCTCATATTCCCAAATACCTTCTGGTTCCACCATCTAAGATGGGATTGACAATTTTTAATTTTGTCGGCAATGCTGCAATTCATGTTTGCTTGAAGGGGAGCCCAAGTTGATTCAATCACCTCTCTACACCTCTCGTCCCTTACCCACATCGCCTCGAAAATGAACCACCTTGTTGTCGGTTTTAGGGGTCTCTTCTTTCTAAGGAACAGAGCAAGCAAGCAGTGATCTGAGGTTGAAATAGAGATATGATGGACTTGTGCCTTGGGGAATTGCTCTAACCATCTCTCATTTGCCACTACCCAATCCAGCCTTACCAATGTCCTTTGCTCCCTAAATCTCCCATTACACCACATGAACCTCTGCCCCACAAAACCCAAATCAAGCAGCCTACAAAAACTCAGGCACTATATAAAATTCCTCATATGATACGCATCCCGTTCCAACCATACCAACTTTTTCTCAGGGTGTGTAATTTTGTTGAAGTCACCGAACACCCCCATGGAAAATCGCATTGAGTTTTCAAACCCACTAGGAGTTCCCATGAGATGTACCTTTTGCTAGCACCGGGGTTACCATAGAAGCCCGTCACCCTCCACAGGTTCGCCCTTCCCTCACCATGCACCACCACATCGATATGGGAGTTTGAGCAACTCTTAAAGCTCACATCCACGCCCTCATGCCAAAGCATTGCCAACCCGCCACTTCGACCATCACTCGGCACCAAAATTCCTTGAGTAAGCTTCAATTTTCTCTTAAATCCCTTCATCTGACTCACACTTGCTTTGGTTTCTGCAAGGAAAATCGGCATTGGGTTTTTTTACTTCACCTTATCATTGAGTATCCTGACTACCGGGGGTGACCATAAACCCCAACAGTTCCAAGCCAACACGCTCATTAGGCTTGGTGGTGCTGCTCAGCAGCCATCACCTCACCGCCATCCGTTGAAGTGTTTTTCCTGTTGGTTTTGTTTTGCTCTAGGGATTTCCTTCTTTTCTGATCGAGGGTGTTTGGTTCTAGCTCTTTAAGAGGTGTAGGGCCAGCTCTTTTCTTCAATCCTAGGCCCTTTTCCTCTTTTGGGTTCTCATCACGGGCTACTCTTGCAAGCCCTTTCTAGTGGCCACTCTTTGGACCCAAATGTTCCACAACCCAACCCAACTTTTCCTTATAACATAGAGCCATTGGGCCGGACCCGCAATCCATATCCTTTTGGACTCTTATATCCTTATTTTCTTTAGAACTTGGCGCCATTCAGAACTCAAAATGTTCCTCTTCCCCATGTAACGTCCCTGTCTCCCAATGCATCACGTCCGCTGGTGCTTTTTGAGCCCCATTCCCTTCAAAATCTTCCTTACCTGAGATAGGAAGGATTCCTTTTGGCTGCTCACCGAGGCAATTGCCCTTAACATTCTCATGATCACCTCCTGGAGCCTGGCAACTTTGGTCCCCTTTGTTTGTCCTATTCTCAGTGACACCAACCCCCAGGAGTGATAGCGTTGACTCAGGCTCTTTCCCCACCCCACTCCTTCCTTCCGTCGAGTACTTCGTCCTTACCTGACTTCCCTCCAGTTTACTCACTGACCATCCCTTGTTGAACCTTCCCTCCTCCTGTCATGCATTCGTAAACTCGCCTCCGCTTCTCCTAGGTGCCTCACCCCGTAGCCATGCCCCATACTGGAGGTTACTAAGATCCATTTGGTCGTCTATACCATTCCCTTCCTTACATTCCTTTAACCTATGACTGAGCAGGCCATACCTATAACAAAAGTTTGGGAGCCGCTCATATTTGAATGCTATCCAACATTGTTCCCCCCCCCCCTCGATGACAATCTTTTTCCCCCTCACAAGTTTCTTAGTGACATCGATCTGTACCCTTACTCTTAAGTATTTTCCCTAGTGTACTCCAAATTTCGCTATGTCGACGTCCATGACCTCCCATAACTTTGCTCCTATCGCTTTGCCAATTTCTCTAGTTCTACTTTTTAGAAGGAGGTTGTGTATTTGCACCCAGAACGGGGATCGCCACAATGAAATCTCCTTTAAGGCTTGCTCACCCTCGATTCCTTCAACAGGATTAGATACTTCTCATAGGTCCAAGGACACATCTCCATAACTCTTTTCTTGTCCCGTCCATCCCCAAACTCCATTAGGTAGAGCTTGTCTTCAACCTCATTTATCTAGATGCTCTTGTTTGGTATCCAAATCATTCTAAGGTTCCTTCTGAGTGCCTCAATGTTATGCTTTTGTGTGAGAGCACCTTCATCATGAGGCAGTTTTTCCCTATCACTCTTGCAGCCTCTATAGTACTGCTCCCCAACGATATATTCTCATTCTCCTCCTCTGTAAATGACAACTTCTTCCAAAGTTCTTCTAATTCCTCAGCCATGATACCGCCCTCTGTTGGTCCTATCGAGATAAGGACCACTTCATTCTTGCAAGGGAAAACCTGCAAGACTCTCTACTGCTTCTACATGCACTAAGGCATGAGAGCACCGCATACTGCACAAATTTTTTTTTTCTAAAATGAGCTTGTTGTGGCAAGTGTTTTATAACAAAATCTACCACTATTGAGTAATTATTATGATTGTAGCTACGGGCTTGTTTGGGCATACACAAAATGAGGTAATGATAACCTTTTTCATTACTAGTTATTGAGGTCTAAAAAGTCACAATGTTGCGCCAAGGCCCAAAAAAGGCACAGAGAATTGAACTCCATAAAAATAATAAAATACTTAAGCCTGTAAGAAAAAAAAAATGGTAGGCCTAAATTCATTAAGGGTTTTAAGGAGGGACCCAAACTCGCGAATGGGTAACCCTTAAAACTCATGAAACGAAGGGAGGAAGAAAAACTTGGCCCGACAAGATAAAAAAAAAAATCGCTAGGAAGCCCAGTTGTAAGAACTGGGCCAAGATACCTGGGGACTACCAGGAGCTCGGGATCCTCGGGACGTGCAGCAAAGCCAGGGTTAGATTAAGATAACTCAAAGGGGGGCGCCAAGAAATGAGAATAGATATGTCCCTATTAGCCACTCAATGATGCAGAAAGGAATCAGAAGACTTGGGAACCAACAATTCATGAACAAGGAGTTGGTACCTAGAGGAACCCAAAAAGAAGAATTGTGAAGGGAAGTGGCTGAGAAACTTTCAATCTGGCAGGAATGAATCAGCTCACTTGGGAAAAATGACAAAGGAAAAGGGTGCCAAAAGCTAAATCTAAAAAGGTGAGGAAGAAGGACCAAAAGTCAGCTCTCTAAAGACACCCCAAAACGAAAAGACAACAAAAGACTTTTGGGGAAGAAACACCAAAAGAAGAAAATAATGAGAAATGAGGAAAGGACCAGTCACTAATGTTGCTGGCATAACATTGGTTTTGGTACCCAGGGGAACAAATGGGGGGAATCAGTGGTACCCCAGAAATCTTAGGATGACACTATAAAAAGGAGGAACAGCCAACAATGAGGGGCATTTTTTCAGCAAGAGGGAATTAGAGTAGAATCATGGAGAAGACTTCGTCATAATTCAAAAAGAAAAGAAAAGAGAGGGAAATACCGCCTGGTATCCTCAAACAGCCACTAGAGAACACACTTGGATTCAAAGGGATTTAAATTTTGCAAGTCTTAGAGGCCTGAAGAGCCATCTAAGTCTGTGATTTTTGAACTTATTTGGACCTTGTAACACGTCCTAGTGAGCATGATATATTGCACACTTGAGAAAGTAATGAAATAGTTCACATTATCTTAAGGACCCTTAACGTTTATTTTGTGTCTTTCTTTACCACTTTGCCTCTTTACTGTTTCTTGCTATTCAATGCATATATTTCTCGTTTTCTAGCATGTATGTGTTGTAGGATTCATGTTCTGTGCACCAGCTGGTTCGAAATTAGCCCATTTAGTTGTGGTAAACCAAGCCTAGTCCCTTAAAACAAGTTAAGGGCCCAGGGTCCTTGTTTCTACTTGGACCTGGATACTATCCAAAAAAGGACCCACACAATAGTTATATTTTGAAATTTTATTTCTTTTATAATATAAAAAAAGAAATTTAAAAAAATAAAAGAAAAAGGGTAGTATTTCATCTCATAACTTGTTTAATATCAAGAAATTTTACTAACAAGACAAATAAACCTCCATGCAAAATTTAATAGTACATTGTCTCTTGGTCATTTTTTATGGAAAAATAGGGATTCAAAACTCTCTCTTATTTAGACATATTTGGTTAAAAAGTTGGTTATACGATGAGATATAAAATTTCACTCATCATTTGAGGTAAAAATCTCATATATGCCTGTATAGAGTGATTGTAAAGGTGATTTATTTGTCAACTTTTCCACTATTTGGCATTTCAACAAAAAGTAGAGTTTGACTATAGATATTTTGTGAAAAAATATATATTGCGAAAAAGTTGTTATGGTTTCGTAAAGGGAGAGACTTCTGTCTAGTGGCCAATTCCACTGGACACGATAAGATACAGACATTTATCCGCATCTCAACATGTCTAGTGGAACTGGTCATTGGACACAAACTCAACCCATTCGTAAACTACTGGTCTGCTTTGATAACCATAATGAAAAATAAATTTTCTTTTAAGTAAGAAAGAACAAAATGTGCTGAATGACCCTTTTGGGTGCCGGTCTTGCGTTTGAATTTTGGTCCACTTTGGACTCCTTTTTTAAGGGTTTTTGAGCTGGGACTTGCACTTAGACATGTTTTTAATTCATATTCTAAAAATTAAACTCATTTTTTGATGATTCAGGTCTTTACAGCAATGATTGGCACTTTTGGAGTGCCGATCCTGCGTTTGAATTTTTGGTCGAATTTGGTCCCCCTTTTTTGGACTTAGACGTGTTTTTAATCCATATTCTAAAAATTAAGCTTATTTTCTAATGATTCAGGTCTTTACAGCAATGATTATCTTGTAGATAAACATTCCCAAAAGTTTCGATTATCCACAGTTTTATTATTATCTGATTATCCCCTTTTATTTCCATGCAAGCAAGCCTATTTTTGACACTAACTAACAACCAATCACAAAATTATTTAATTAATTTTAATTGTCTAGCCAATCATAATTAATTTAAATTAACCATGTGTGGTTGGTTCTACCTAAACAAAATGCATGCAAACAGTGTAAACTTGATCATGCGAACGGTCCTATTAAGGAATTGGGCATATCGTCGCGACCGTTAGAACCTCAAGATCAGTTTTATGATATGCAATGGAAAAATTAATGCATGTAATGCAATCATGAATTTTGGGTATATAAATGGTCATTCTAGCCATCTTCCTTGATTAAATCATAGGTGCAAAATTGAGTGTCTACAGAATGCCCCTTATTGACAGAACTTGTAAAGTGGATGTCAATGTAAAATAGAGATACTGATTTTAGCAGCCATGATTTAATTAAGGTTGAATTTTCAAAGATTACTTGGCCCTAAAACCTGAAACCTTGGAACATAGAACTAGTGTCTTGCTGTTTTGCATAAATGAAAATTGTGAATACTTAACCTACTTGATAACTGGAGTGACTAAGAGGCTTTTCTATCCCAACCTGAATGTGACAGGTTGACAAAGGAAAAGGGGCTTCTTTACCTTGATCTTGTTGAAAGGTAAGCAAGGGGCTTCTCTATCTTGATCTTGTTGAAAGGTCAATCAAAGGGCTTTCCTACCTTGATCTTGTTGAAGGTCTGATCAAAGAGCTTCTCTACCTCGATCTTGCTGAAAAGCTCGATCAAAGGGCTTCTCTACCTTGATCTTGTTGAAAGGTCGATCATGCTGAAAGGTTGGTCAAAGGGATTCTCTACCTCGATCTTATTGAAAAGTCAATCAAAGGGCTTTTGAAGGGCTTCTCTACCTCGATCTTGCTGATAGGTCGATCAAAGGGCTTCTTTGCCTCAATCTTGTGAAAGGTCGATCAAAGGGCTTATCTGCCTCGATCTTGCTGAAAGGTCGATCAAAGGGCTTCTCTACCTCAATCTTGTTGAAAAGTCGATTAAAGGGCTTCTCTACCTCGATCTTACTGAAAAGTCGATCAAAGTGCTTCTCTACCTCAATCTTACTAAAAGGTCAATCAAAGGGCTTCTCTACCTCGATCTTGTTGAAAGGTAACCAAGGGGCTTCTCTACCTCGATCTTGCTAAAAGGTCGATCAAAAGGTTTTTGTACCTTGATCTTGCTGAAAAGTCAATCAATGGACTTCTCTACCTCGATCTTGCTAAAAGTTTGATTTGAACTGTTGCCTGCAAAAAGTCAAAATTTGGGATTAGACTTTAAAAGATGAGTGCTTTGTTGTCCCATTTTTTTTGAGATGTGTGATTTTCATTTGTTCTTTCCTAATTTGAATTTTTTTAGCAAGAAAACTTTGATTGATTTTTGTAATTCTTTTGAAAAAGATTTTATCTTTGAAACTTGAAACTTGGAATTTGAAATTGAGATTTGGAATTTGGAATTTGAAGCTTGAGATTTGAAATTTGGAATTTGGAACTTGGGATTGAAAATTTGGAACTTATTCTCCTTAAGAAAAATGGTATCTTTGTCCTTGATCATCTCCAAGAATTTTCTTCAAAGTCACGAAATTTTTTCTTAATTGATATTTTTTTTTGAAGCTTTGAAAAATTTTCATTCATCCTTCTTGATTTTCCTTTTTCTCAAAAAGAAAGAAAAAAAGAAATTTTTTTTTAGGAGTTGACTGAGTCAACTCAGTCGAACCTAAGTTGACTCAGCAACTCAGATTAAAAAGAGGGGGGAGGGGCCAAATTTTGGCCCCCATCCCTTGTCTTCTTCTTTTTTTTTTTTTTTTTTTTTTTTGTGTGTGGCCGTTCTCTCTTCTTTCTTCCTTCTTCCACCATTGTCACTATTCATTTGCTTCTTCCACTTGGATTTTCTCCTTCACTAGACCATTTCTTCTCTAAAAAAAACACTTTCCTAAGCTTCTCAACCTTTCTTCACTCATCTCTCTCAATATTTTTTCAGATCCTTGTGTTCTTGGCCATTTTTGCTATACACCCATTTTGTGAAACCCATTTCCAAACTTCCTTTTTCTTTGCACTAACAATGGCATCATCTCCCAGTGGGCCTTCTTTCCTCACTTTTCATGGGAAAAAATAACACCCATCTCTTGAATGGAGTGATGAAGAGGGGCTCTTTCAAAACCCCAAGACCCATGCTCCACACTCTAAGATGGACTTCAATGTGACTTTTTTTTTTTGTTGGGAAATTTGTTGTTTTCATGTTTCATTGAGAGTTTGATGTTGACACATTGTCATTTTGTTGTTGTTTGCTCTTGTTGAAATTTTGGACATTATAGGGTTTACCATGTTGCAATCTTGGCTTTGGGGTATTTTTAAATTGTTGAGTTTTTTTGGCATGGTGTAACTTGGACAATGTTGATGACCCATGGATTTTGGAAATATTATAATATGTGATGTGATTAAATGAATTTTGGGGGCATTCTAGTTATGAAAAATTTGTTGTATAGGCTTGGTTGAGCGAATTCATGATGAGTGAAGAAAATTTGTTGGCATGTGTAAGTTTTATTTCATGAGCATGGCAAATTTTTTTTTTTTTTTGATATGAGTATAGAAAAATTTTGTGGTGGCATGTATTTTTTGTGTTGGTCATGGAACTTTGATTACAGAAAATTTTTGTTGGCCATGAGATTTTTAATCATGGAAATATTTTTGTTGGGCATGTGATGTTTGGTCATAGAAAATTTTTTGTTGGGTATGTGATGTTAGATCATGGAAATTTTTTTTTTTTGGGTTGTGATTTTGGTCATGGAATTTTTTTTGGTTGGGCATGTGATGTTTGGTCATGGAAAAATCTTTGTTGGGTATGTGATGTTGGATCCTGGAAAATTTTTTGGTTGGACATTAGATTTCTTGGTTGTGCTAATGTTGGGTCAAACTTTGTTTTGCAGAATCTTAAGAGCTGAGGTAGCCTTCAAATGTTGAAAGGCATATGGGAAATATTGTCTCCAAATATTAAGAACATCATTAATGAAGCCGGCTTTCAAACTTTTTTCCAAGCTTTATTGAACCAAGAAAATCATGAGTACAAGGATCTACAGTTACTCCTTGCTTTGTCAGAATGGTTTTGGGATACCACGTGCACATTCCATTTTCCAGGCATTGGTAAAGTGATGCTGACGCCTTATGACTTCTCTGTCATTACAGGCTTGAGATTAGGCGGTGAAAGAATTAAGATCAATGATTCATTTACTTCAAAAGAGATTAAGAGTCTCTTGGGCGTAGTGCCTTCCAAACTGAAGAGCAAAAATGTCTCTTTGATGTGGCTGTATAAGAATATTAAGAACTTTAAAACCATAGCAACTGGCACATGGATGTTCATACTTATCTTCATTGGGACTTTCTTATGTCCGGACTTAGGTAGTACTATGAGTTTGCGCTACCTGTGGAGTTTGAAGGATATTGACCAAATCAAGAATTATGATTGGGGTGGCATGGCTTATGCTACCCTTCTGCATTTCATGAATCAACTTTCTCGGCGTAGCCTCTCAAGCTTAGGTGGTGCACCATTTTTTTGGCAAGCGAGGTTTGGAATTTTTGGCTATGTGTGGGTTTTGTTTTGAAAATTGTTTTGGCTATGTCATAATGATGTGGGTTGATTTTTTTTTTCCAGGTTTGGATGTATGAATATTTTGGGGTTGGCCCTCAAGTTCAGGAAGATGTTGATGGCATATATCCGGGTTTCTCCGTTGGTTGCCCAAATATCACCTGTCAATGCCTTCCAAGCGTTCTTTGGAAGTTTGGTGTACGGTGATTGACAATTTAACTATGGCTAATTTGAGTCTGGCTTTTTTGTGTGGGGGTTTTTGGTGTTTAATTATGGTTTGGTATTCTTTTCATTTTGGGTTCTTTGTGATTTTCAGATGTCTTTAAATCCTTGGTGTGGATGTGAGGAGTGTGCTAAGTGTGAATGGCCCCTGGAGCTGAATGGCCGTCAGGTATTGTTTAAGTGTGGCCATGGGAGGTACTGGTATCTTGGCGATCGGGTGTTGCCTCAAGTTCAACACGTGTACCCTCCTTCAACAATTCTAGTTCCTCCTTGTCCTTCCATCCGATTAGCTGACCTTCTAGCTAATGAAGAGATTGCTCATGCTCGAATTTGCCATGTTGTTTCAGAGGTACCAGGAAATTATTTTGAATTTATTCAAACTCAATTACAAGGTAGACTAGCTGGCATTCTTGTGACATCGATATTTCCCTTCCCTTCTGAAGTCAAATTGTATTTCATCTTGTATGCTCATCCTCTATAGTTTGGCCTTGTGACAATATTTGTATGTTACACTTTTAGGCTTCATATTCTAAAGAAAAGGAAGAGGAAGAAGAGAACCCCCTTCCTAGTCATGCTAGTGGCGCTTCTAGTTCTTTCATGGAGACCTATCCTCACTTTCCTGTGTGGCAATACGAAGTGATGAATTCTGATGGATCATACAACTCCATGACTTTAGCAGGCCAGAGCATACCCTAAATGTTCCTTGGCCTAATCCAGTACGTTCCTGAATTTTCTAATTTCTTGTCCTTATTTCTTTCGGATCATGGAGTTGTTCATGAACTAATGCATTTGTACTTCAGGTTGATGTTGATCTTGTGGAAGAAAGTATGCAAATGATTGGGGGCTTGAAACTGGTAGCACATACTCAATCTTCCCAATATGTGATCAGTGAAGCAAGCCGGGTATAAGATGATGCTCTCTAAGTGTTTTTTTTATTGGACTTTCCTAACGATTGATCTAACACTTGTCTTTGTTGATTTTTCAGGTGAGTTGAATGACATTGGCCAATGCCAAAAGAAGATCCTTGGAGGAAAGGATCAGAAATCTTGAGCTTGAGAACCGGCAGCAAGAATCTCAATTTTATGTAAGTCAAGAAGGAAACACTGAAGGCGGCTCCTCTAGAGGTGGGTCGAGGAGGTCTTCGCGCAGGCGGACCCGGAGTCCCAATGATGCTTGTTTGTGTTTTTAACTTTTTTGAAAAAAACAAGAAGAAGTGTTTCTTAGACAAACTTGTATTTATTTCAGCTTTTAGCTCTTTGCCCCTGGAATTGCTTTTGATCATGTTGGAACTTTAAATGAGACAAGTTTAGAATTCACTTGATGAGGTCGTGTAGTACCAATTTAAACTTATCTTGACCAATTCTAATGGAATTTGTACTTACTTGAATGAGGCGGAGCCAAATGCCCTTAGTTTAGAAAGGAATGCATGATTTTTTGGAAATCTTGATTTTTTTTTTAATGAAAAGATGATGATGACGGCCCTCTTTTTGAAAATGAATGAGGCATGGTCAAATGCCCCTAGTTTGAGATATGAATTCATGGTTTTGAAAAATCTTAATTTGATCACTTTTTCTCTCTTCTCTTTATTTTTCTTTTGAAGGTAGTGATGCAAGTGATGATTTTTTTTTGAAAACAAATGGGTAAGGCATGTCTGAATGCCCCAGTTTAACCAAAAAAATCTGTTTGAGTGTTTGATAGGGTCAAAAACGGATCTAAAGATGCCCAAAAACACAAAACAGGATAAATGAGCCTTGGTGGAGTTGAGTGTCGTTTGGCACTTTTAGAGTGCCGAATGGCACTTTAATGCGCCGACTGGCTTGCGCCATAGTTGGCCGACTCGTCACGCTTTTTGAGAGCGTGTTTTGCATTTTCAAGTTTTTTGAAAAATAGTTTCTTTGTTTGTGACCATGAAACACTTTCCTACTCAGCTACAAACTCTTTGAAACTTATTTAAACCTAATTAAAAACCAAAGTAGCTTACTTTAGCAATCTATCCTGCAAACAAATCTCTGAATCCAGGTTAGAAAGACATAATAATCACAAGCAAGAGTTATCCATGGCTAACAATCAAAAAATTTCTCATTCAACAATTCATGATATCAACAAATGGGTTCGTAACTTTGATTTTAGCACCAAGACCAATTTTACAGCCTACAAACTAGAAGGAATTAAAGCTCTGAGGAATGTCAAGATCAAGTGGGATTTCCTCTACGTTGATGTGAAGTTCTGGGATATTGAAGACCATGTATTCTAGTTTCAAATTGCTAAAGTTCGTCCCACCATTGAAGAATTTTCAACTATCCTGGGTTATGATCCTAGCAAGAAATCTGTAGCAGTTTCTTGTGATTCCAAGCATAGGGAAAATTTGTCTGATGCTCTAGGACTTCCTACTTCAATTACCAATAGCATGATTGAAGGGCACATGATGAATCTTCGTGCAGTTCTTTCCAGATTGACCAAGAAGTGTTCTCACGGAGTGATTGACAACATGCAGAAGAATTTTGGCTTAACTGCTTGCTTTGCTGGAAAATTCTTGCTTAGCTCAGGAAGACCTGATTTTGTGGATAATCGAGCCATAAGTGTTCTGGTCTTAGGATTAAATCTTAGTTCATGAAATCCCCAATAGCGTTGATTATCTCCAGTGTTTGGAAATATAGACCCCGATTGAAAGAATTAACAAGTTTTAAATCCAAGTTGTTAATTAGATTTATTATGCATAAAACTTGTTAAAAAAACAAACAAACATCAATATCTTGTCAAAACTAAGTGCAGCGGAAAAATAAATAAGACAAGATATGATGACTCAGAAAAACCAATGAAACCAACCAGTTTCACAGTAAAAAACCTGGGGGGAAACCTTCCCGAAAATCAATTCACTATAGTAAAGAGAAGTTTCAGATCTAGTACAAAACCTTTGTCCCTAGACTCTACAATCCTTGTAGATGAACTCACAGCAGAAACCTTCTACCGCTTCAGAACCACTGAACTCTTCAATATATGAATGCCACCCTTTGATGCACGAATCCCAGTACGTGACTAACCAATTGCGCGGATCCCAGTACGCGACTTCAATCACCAACTAGAGAGAAGAAGATGTTGGTTGCAAAGTTCATCACTTCATCAACAATGAAGATCAAGAAACACTTGGTTACAAAACCCTAAGGCGCAAAGACGTAGTAGCTTCTTTTAGAGAGAATAAGGCTTCGGTCACCTTTTGCATATGTTCACCTTGTATTCTCTTATTCTCTTATGTGACAGCCTCTAAAATAAGACTTATATATGCTTAGGGTTGTGAGAAAAGAAACCCTACACAAATACAAAAGCCTAGCCCAAAAATTAGATCTGAAAATTCTGATTTTCGTAACCTCGATAGATACCTCGATAGATAGCAGGTATCGAGCCTCATTAAACCTTGATAGAGATCGTTTGCATGCATTGTTTTTTACATGTTTTGCATGTTTCTCTTATCTTGTCATCCATAGCATCGTGTTTTATTACATTCATGCATTTTTATGGATTCTTTGTACCCCCTTGATCATTTTTGATCATCTTTATGTTTCTCGAGTGAAGCTTTCTAGCTTCTTGTATCCATTGTCAATCGTGACAAAAAGGAGGAGAAATTGGAGAATTTATGGTTTCTTTTTTTAAGATTCTACAAGTTAAGGGGAGAAATACACGCCCTTGTAAGGGGGGTTGTTGTTCATTTGTTGTAGGAGCTACTTTTAGCTTCTTGTTCTTGTACCTTAGGTCTTGTGACCATTTTTACATACATGTTGCTTATCAAGTGGTATATGTAATGATGTATGTTTTCTTCACCTATCTCTACATATGTTGTTTCTTTTCTCTCTTCATACACATGTTTCTTTATTTGTATGCAATCTTTTATTTCTGTTTCACACTAAGATGTCTTGATGAGTTTTGTTTAAAGTGTTTCAGAAATACAAGTTGTCAAAGTCTTCCATGCCATGAACTCTCTTCTTGCAAAGTTTTTCAAGAGTTTATGTTGGGATAGATTTTATTGTATTTAACAAATGAACATATGAGAGAAGTCATAAATCACTCAACTCATATTCACTTGTTGAATACAATAAAATCTATCCTACTACAAACTCTTGAAAAAATTTGCAAGAAGAGAGTTCATGGCATGGAAGACTTTGACAACCTGTATTTCTGAAACACTTTAAACAAAACTCATCAAGGCATCTTAGTGTGAAACAGAAATAAAAGATTGCATACAAATAAAGAAACATGTGTATGAAGAGAGAAAAGAAATAACACATGTAGAGATAGGTGAAGAAAACATACATCATTACATATACCACTTGATAAGCAACATGTATGTAAAAATGGTCACAAGACTTAAGGTACAGGAACAAGAAGCTAAAAGTAGCTCCTACAACAAATGAACAACAACTCCCCCTTACAAGGGCATGTATTTCTCTCCCTAACAAAGGCATGTATTTCTCCCCCTAACTTGTAGAATCTTAAAGAAAGAAACCACAAATTCTCCAATTTCTCCCCCTTTTTGTCACGATTAACAATGGGTACAAGAAGCTAGAAAGCTTCACTCGAGAAACATAAAGATGATAAAAAATGATCAAGGGGGTACAAAGAATCCATAAAAATGCATGAATGTAATAAAACATGATACTATGGATGACAAGATAAGAGAAACATGCAAAACATGTGAAAAACTATGCACGTTGAGGATCTCGATCGATCGAGAGGTATTGAAGAGCTATCGAGCATAACTCGATGGATCGAACAGCTATCGAGAAGCTATTGAGGGGACATAAACTTTCTCGATCGAACCATCTAGCTATCGAGAGGTGTCGAGATTGCGATAAGATGCAACTGAAGAGCTCGACAGATAAGCTAGGTATCGAGAGGTGTCAAGATGGCTTAAAAATAGTTTTTCAAAGAGGAGAAAAACACAGATATGAATGCAATCAAACATGCAACTCAGCCAATGATCCAACCAACATTAACCTCTCGAAAAATCTCTTAACCAACAAAGAGTTAAGCATATAGCTCCCAAAAACACACACACACACACACACACACACACACACATACACACACACACACACACACACTAAACAAGTCTAACCAATTTTATATTTCAAAAAACAAGTTAAAACAGTTTAGTGAGTATACATCAACACATGTAAACCTTATGATGGCCAAATCACATTGTACCTACACATGTATCACAAGTAGCAAAGAATATTGCATGTTGTGTGTAAAACATCGCAAGATTGCATAAGTGTCTCAATGTTATGACGATTTGAGATATGAGAAAATCACTTTAACTCACACACAATCATAATTGTTTGACGGGGACTATCACCTTCGAGGTACATCCTATAACTCCCACATCTCCTAGAAAACACGCTTGGAATCATATTTAAAGCATTTTGTTCTTTTTGCTTTTATTTCTTTGTATATTTTCTTTTTATTAAGCAAACCAAGCATGGGTATATAAAAGAGAGAAAAGAAATACCCAATTATGTTAAGCTTTTGACATTGCATTTTTGCAATGCCGAAGTATACAAATGTCATATCATGATTGGCGGGCAACAGTGGTGAGATGGTTATTTATGCCTTTCTCTTAGGATTTTCTAGTCCTACCCATCAAAAAGATTGATACAAGTGTTAAGTTCAAGAGATCACTTAACCTTACTCATCACAAACAAAGAGCCACAAAGCTCACTCGCTTAGTTGTGCATAGAAATGCTCATCTAAGCTACAAGAGATACAAAGTTTAGAGAAACTCTGTTTCAATGGCCATTTTAAGGTTCACAAGAACCGATGTACACATACACACACTGTTTTTGTATTTTTCTAAATTTTCTTAATTTTTTTTATTTTAAAAATAAAGCAAAACAAAAACTAATCAACCAAACAAAAATAGACAAACAATCATGAAAGAATGAAAGAAAGATGCAAATGCATGAAGGCATGATAGAAGAATGCAGATGCATGAAAACATGATTCCAAAAGCAGATAAGAAATCAAGCAAAGAGAGTCCTTCTATAGATAGATAGAATTAAAGCAGAGGACAAACAGAAAAGACAATTAAGTCTTAGGCTCCTTTCTCACCTACACAGCATGAGTCTAAAGCCGTGAAAATGAAAAAGCACGTGTCCTAGTATGTCTACTAAAGGACATAGCAGAATTAAGATTCTCCTAAAATTGAGTTAAAAAGCTCAAGGTTTTTAATAACTCTCCAAACAAAGGTGTAGGTCCTTGAGAGAAAACTTGTGACCGTTTGGACACTTGCTTTTGAGAATACAACTCAAAGCAATTAGGACGAATGTATCCAAAAACACCACAATGGTGACAAACATGAGGTCTAACAAAGGATTTAGAATTAGCCAAAAGAGTTTTGGATTTCATACCTTTCTTACCTTTCTCGGATTGAGGCATAATGACAATCCTTGATCTAGAAGCCGTGGAAGAGGAGGGCATATCCTAAGCCGGTTTTATCAGAACTAGGCTTTTGAGCACTCAAAACCTCATCAAGTCTTGCACTAGACATTCTCTCCATTTGAGTTCTAGCTTGACTAAGCTCAACTTCAAGATTCTTGATCTTCTCTTCTAATGAGGTGTTCTCTACAATGAGAGTCTCAACTAACCTTGTAGTCTCATCTAGTTTGACTAATAGTTTAGTTTTTTCAATTATTACCTCATTAAACTCTTTTCTACAAAGATGAGAAGTCTTTTCAGATTTTATGAATTCAGTGCATAGCTTATCATAGGCTTCTTGAAAGGTCATTTTCTTGGGCACTCCATCATCAGAAGAGTCATCACTGTCACTAGCACTCTCCACAACCACCTTATCAGTTGAGGCAGCAAAGGCTATAACATGACTACATTCATCCACATACTCATCAGAAGAGTCATTCTCAGTGTCACTCCAAGTAGCAATCAACCCTTTATCTTCTGATTTCTTTGCCTTTTTCCTCATAAGGTAGTTTGGGCACTCTATCTTCATATGACCAAAACCCTTGCACTCATGGCATTGGATTAGGGATTTCTCATTCTTACCCTTCCTAGAGGATTTAGATTTCCTAAGAGGTTTGCCCTTATCCTTTTTCCTAAACTGAAGAAGCTTGATAATCCTTTTTCCTAAACTGAAGAAACTTGATAATCTCATCAGTTATGAAGGTTAGATCCTCATCCTCATCCTCATCTTCATCTTCATCTTCAGAGTCCTCGATATAATCCTTTATACCCTTAAGAGCCAAGTTTTTACTCTTTCCACCTTTTCCCATTAAGCCTAATCCCATCTCATCGGTTTGAAGGTTCCTTACAAGCCCAGTCAAAGGAATTTGATCAATGTCTTTTACTTCTTCAATGTCAGTGATCTTGGAATGGAATCTTTCAGGTAAGGACCTAAGGATTTTCCTAACAATTATGGATTCTGCTATAGACTCTCCAAGGTTGAAGGCAGAATTCACAATATCCTTGAGTTTAGCATAAAACTCATCAAAGGTCTCATCCTCCTCCATCCTTATTTCTTCAAAGCTACTAGTAAGTCTTTGAACCTTCACAGTCTTCACTGCCTTGGTACCTTCATAGGTGGTCTCAAGAATGGTCCATGCTTCCTTGGCAACTTCCATGGATGATATTTTCTTGAATTCCTCATTAGTCACCCCACAAAACAAAGCATTCAAGGCCTTACTGTTGAAATTTGCCGCTATGTTGTTGCATCATCCCAATCCACCGGCGATTCCTTTGGCTTAATCCAGCCAACTTCAACAGCTTGTCATACTTGTTCACCTAGAGCCTGCAAAAACACTTTCATATGAACTTTCCAGTACGCATAGTTAGTGCCATCAAATAAAGGAAGAATCAAAATAGATTGTCCACGATCCATGACAAAGGGGGTCAAGGATCACACTCAGGAAATTAATCCAATCAGAGTGTACCCGCTCTGATACCACTTGTTTGGAAATATAGACCTCGGTTGAAAGAATTAACAAGTTTTAAACCCAAGTTGTTAATTACATTTATTATGCATAAAACTTATTAAAACAAACAAACATCAATATCATGTCAAAACTAAGTGCAACGGAAAAATAAATAAGACAAGATATGATGATCCAGGAAAACCAATGAAACCAACCAGTTTCATAGTAAAAAACCTAGGGGGAAACCTTCCCGAAAAGTAATTCACTATAGTAAAGAGAAGTTTAGATCTAGTACAAAACATTTGTCCCTAGACTCTACAATCCCCGTAGATGAACTCACAGCAGAAACCTTCTACCGCTTCAGAACCTCTGAACTCTTCAATATATGAATGCCACCCTTTGATGCATGAAATCCAGTACGTGACTAACCAATTGCGCGGATCCCAGTACGCTACTTCAATCACCAACTAGAGAGAAGAAGATGTTGGTTGCAAAGTTCTTCACTTCATCAACAATGAAGATCAAGAAGCACTTGGTTACAAAACTCTAAGGCGCAAAGACGCAGTAGCTTCTTTTAGAGAGAATAAGGCTTCAGTCACCTTTTGCATATGTTCTTGTATTCTCTTATTCTCTTATGTGATGGCCTCTAAAAAATAAGCCTTATATATGCCTAGGGTTGTGAGAAAAGAAACCCTACACAAATACAAAAGCCTAGCCCAAAAATTAGATTTGAAAATTTTGATTTTCGTAACCTTGATAGATAACAGGTGTCGAGCCTCATTAAACCTCGATAGATAGCTATCTGTCAAGAAGCTGTCGAGCAGCTGTTCGCAGGTGTTCAGCAGGTGTCTAGCTTTAGTAAACACCTTTTCTTTACTTGTTTCTCGGTCCAATCTCCATGGCTTTAATACTAGACTTAAACAACATGTTCTTTGAAGTATTAAATACATCCTAGATCTACTCAAATACAAATAAAGTGTGTTTTGTCAAATGATTAGCCAATTACATAAATGAATGACATATGTTCTTAATAATTGAAACACATATGTCCTAACATCCAGCTTTGACAAACTTTTTGTTCAATGTAGGAGTATAGTGCTTTAGGGGTTCTAGAGGACAAGGAAGTCCTTTTGTTTTGGCCTTGGCATGGGCCATTCTTCTCACTTTCATCGCTAACAATTCATCATCAGTGGGCTTATAACCTAGCCCAAAAGGTGGTGTGGCAGTAAGAATCATCGGGACTTGAACAGTAGGCTTCTTCACTGTCTTCCCCAAGTTCATCCTTGGAAGATAATTCATTCTCCTTATCATTGCTACTACATTATTGTTGGGGAGCAAAGTCCATAGGAATTTTCTCCACTTCCTCTTCCCTTCTTTCAAAGCCAGGCCTATCAATTTCAAAGCCATCCAAAGTCAATAGCTCTTTCTCAAAATCGATACCAAAAAGGGGCTTGGGTATAATCAAAATATTGCCATATATGGTATCTATGGCTCCATTATATGGAAATCGAACCTTTTGGTATAGGGACAAAGGTATGAGCTCTGTGTCATGGATCCATGGTCGTCCAGGGAGCATGTTGATGCATGATGCTATGTTCAAGACTTGAAACTCCACTTTCTTGATCATTGGCCCTATAGTGAGCTGTAATGTTATAGTTCCCAAGACCTCCCTTCTACTATTGTCGTACGCCCTCACATGCTGATCAGTTGGCATAAAATTCTCAATACTTAGGCCCAAGCAACTTGCAATCATCAAAGGACACACATTTAAGGCACTTCCGTCATCAATTAAAACCATCGAAATCCTCTTGCCTTTGGCATCCACAGTAATGTGCAATGGGTCGTTATGGTGCTTCCCCTTCTTTGTAAAATCCTTGTCAGAATAGGAAATAGTGAGTTCCCTACTTAAAGACCCAATAATAGCATTTAGATCTTGAGAAGTAGTGGTTGTAGGGACTTGGATTTGATTGAGAAGGTCCACCAGATTTTGGCGGTGCTTGTATGAGGCCATGAGTAAACCCTATAAGGATATATTGGCTTGTGTCTTCTGTAGTTGCTTGAGAACCTCATCTTCTTCAGTAGGTGTTTGTTGGGTAGATTTATTCAGGGCTTCTATTGGGTTGTCAGTCTCTAAATGTGGGGGTTTGAAATGTCTCCCCCCTTGTAATATGGAAATTTTTGTTAGGTCATTAGATTCAGTATCTTGGGGTTTGAAGTGTCTCCCCCCATTTGTCGATGTTGGGTTACTTGATTATTTGATTGAGGTTTGAAGTGTCTCCCCCCATTTGTGGATGTTAGGTAATTTAATTGGGTTTTAATAGGCCAAGAATATATTGACCCCTTAAATAAATTAACCAATTAATTAGCTAAGTGAATTAATTAAGTCAATTAATATGCAATATGTGTGATAGCACAAACAAATCACCAAATAACTAAATGCAGCAGAAAATAAATTTGACACACAGGTGATTTGTTTACGAATGGGGAAAACCACCGAGGTAAAACCCCATCGGGTGAATTTAAGGTCACCATTTTTGAGAATCCACTATTATCAAGACAAGCAGTTACAAGTAAAAGAATTCCTGTACCTTATACCAACCTACAGTTGAACCCTTACCTTAATACACAATTGGACTTGTAATGTAGTGACAATTTCTCCTTTCAATGCATGGCTCCAAGTACGTGACTAACCAATCGATGCACGGATTCCAGTACGTGACTAACACACCAACTTGAGAAGGATGTTGGCTACAAAGTTCTTCAGTTCATCCACACGATAAAGATCAAGAAGCTCATTGGTTACAAAACCCTACGGTGTACAAATACAACAGCTTATTCAAGAGAAAGATGAACTAGGGCATATTGTCTCCGGTCACAATATGCATGTAACAATAATTACAACCACCTTATGATGACCCTTAAAAGAATCCTTATATATGTCTAGGGTTGTGAGAAAAGAAAACCTAAACACATGGCTTGGATATGCGTAAAAAATAGATCTAAAAATCTGAATTTCATAATTCTTGATAGATACAGCTATTGAGCTATTTGTCGAGCTTCGAATATTAAATCTTGATAGAAACATCTATCGAGCTATCTGTCGAGCTTTAAAGAACAACACTTCTTCATTTGATTCTTGGACAGATTTGCATGGCTTTAATACTTGGACTTGAACTCTTATTCCTTGAAGTATTAAACACATCCTAGATCTACCCAATTACAAGTAAAGTGTGTTTTGTCAAAGGATTAGCCAATTCTAAATAACACATGTTCATAACATGTTCCACATATGTCTTAACAATCTCTCCTTTTGGCAATCTGTGACAAAACCATAACAAACAAACGATATATGAGAGAAGTCATAAATCACTTAACTCATACTCATTTGTTGAATACACTAAAATCAAATCCTAACACAAACTCTTGAAAAATTTTGCAAGAAGAGAGTTTATGGTATGATAGATTTTGACAACTTGTATTTCTGAAACACTTTAAACAAAACTCATCAAGGCATCTTAGTGTGAAACTGAAATAAAAATTGCATACAATAATAAGAAACATGTATATAAAGAGAGAAAAGAAACAACACATGGAGAGATAGGTGAAAATGTGATAACAACATCATTAAATATATATATCAAGAATAAATACAATGTTTGCTATCACCAAGTGGTCACAAGACCGATGTAAAAAGAAAATGTATCTAAAGGAGAAAGAAAAGAAAAGATACAAAAGTCCTCACTACATCCCTCAAAAAATAAAATACTCCCCCTAACAAAAATGTCATATGCTAACTGTCCCTCTAAGTATATGACTACTCTCATACCTAAAACTACTCCCCCTTTTCGTCACGAATGACAAAGGGCAAGTCACTGAGAAGCAGTCATCTCCTCATCACTGGAAGAGCTTGCATACTCATCCTCATCAGCTTTATCATCACCGGAACCACCATCATCGCCCTCGTCCTCTGAAGCCTGTGGAGATGGAGATGGAGGCGCGGTGAAGCCACCCATGACAGCTTATCGTCGTGTGATACGACCAACACAGGTGTTCACCTGATACAACTTAATGGTGAGTGTATCTAAGCGAGCATCCATGCATTCAAGTTGTGCCATGATGGCCTCTAGAGTCACACCACTCGCGGAAGAAGAAGGTGCGGAGGTGGATGGAGTAGAATGGGCTAGAGGAGTCATTATCTCAGTTTGTGGCCGCTTTGGTCGAAGTTGGGCCTCGCTTCCTCTAACGGACATCGCGCTAATGGCACCCATAACAGGGATGTGAGGAGAGTCAAGATAAGAGACAGAAGAGTGGTGAATGATTCTCGTGATAGCAAAAGGAAAGATAAGCTTATCACAGGTTGTCGTATCTTTATAGACATCTATAAGGGAGAGTATGAAATGAGAGGGAAAGTCAATGGCAAGATCCTCAATGAGGGATAACAAAAAGCGAGCACGAGGCTCAGTAATAGAATTATAGTGAGATAAGGGATGTAGAACAAATGTCATCACCATATTCAAGAACTTCAGATCTTTTGCAAAACCCGAGCATGAGGTGTTTTGACGGTCACCCCATGATAAAGGTGTCTTAAAAAAGAGAGATAGAAGTTCGTCTTTAGACACAGTCTTTAGACGTGGACATTCAGGGTAATCAAGATGTGATTCCCACAGAACATGTAGCACATCGGAGATAAGCTCTGGAGTGACTACTATATGAGTACCTCAAGTAGAAGTAATGAAACGAGGTATAGAATAATCAAAATCGTGCATATTGGAGTAAATCTCCTGTATGATCACAAAGGGACAACTCACGAGTATCTCAAAAAAAGATTCCCAACCTCGTCTGTTTATGACAGTCAGAAGAGTAGTATCAAAGAAGTCTGATAGGATAACGTGACGTTTCGATTGAATGCCATGTTTGGAGAAATTCTCCGAGAAGTCCTGAAGAGCTTTCTCATCATGGATGCTGATGTGGAAAGGTGTGAAATCAGAAGATGATGTCCTAAAATTAATAGGGTTTTGAGACGGAGTGGATTTGTGCTTGGGTGCCATGCGCAAACTATCTGAGAGAGAGAGAGAGAGAGAGAGAGAGAGAGAGAGAGAGAGAGAGAGAGAGAGAGAGAGGGAGAGAGAGACAAGCAGAAAAGCACCAATCAACATATAGTACCAGAAAGAAGGAAGAAGGTACGTATGTATGAATAATGCATGATTATGTGACGTGCAACAAGAAAAAGCATCATGGGCTCAGCCTAATCCAAACCTACTAGCACACAAGGTTCCACCATAGAAACACACATCTAAATGCATGAAACATTGTTAAAAGTGCAAATGAAATGTAATGCATGAGCATATAACGTCACTTAAGTAAAACCCAACCCAAAATTTTTACAAATAACTCATCAATTTTCAAAAACCCCAAAAAATTTTCAAAACCCAAAAACCTAGGTCTAAATGTATGAAATGCATGAAGAAAGGAAGAAAACAAGATCATACTAGTGAAGAGAAGATCACTCTAGGCCGAAAAACAAGAGGGTTTGCGGTTTAGAGACAATAGAAAGTGTTTGGGAGGTAAAAGGACACAAATCTGTCGAGACATATTGGATAAATGAAGTCTGAAATCGCGTTGGATCTATATATAGAAAACGCGTCTTGATGGATGAAGGATCTGTCGAGAACTAATTCTCGACAGATGAATCTGTTGAGGTTCTGTTGATGGCAAAATGCCTCAATGGTTCGAGTATCTATTGAGACAAATTCCAGAAAGTTTAGATGGATCAAAATTGCGTTAAAATCTGTCAAGAAAAAAGCAGTCCAAGGGTCTCGACAGATAGCTATCTATCGAGAAGCTGTCGAGCTTGATAAAAACAGTTTTTTAAGGAGGAGATAAACACATAAATGAATGCAATCAAGTAAGCTATTCAACCAAAGATCCAAACAAAATTTTAAGCTTTCAAAAACATCTCTCAATAAGAAAAATGTAAAGCATTTAGGTACAAAACACACATACACACACTAAACAAGCCTAACCAATCTTATATTTCAAAAATAAGTCGAGAAAATTTTGTGAGCATACATTAACACATGTATTCCTTGTGATGGCCAAATCATAGTGTACTTGCACATATATCAAAAGTAGCAAGGAATTTTGCATGTTGTGTGTGAAAAACATTGCATGATTGCACAAGTGTCTCACGTTATAACAATTTGAGATATGAGAAAATTAATTTAACCCACACACAATCATAACTACTTGATGGAGACTATCACCTTCAAAGTACATCCTATAACTTTCACGTCTCCTAGAAACACATTGCAACCATATTTAAAGCATTTTGATTGTTTTTGCTTTTGATTTTCTTTTGAGAATATCATGCATGGGCATATAAGAGAGAGAAGAAAATACCCAATTATGTTAAGCTTTAACATTGCACTTTTGTTATGCTGAAGCATACAAATGTTATTTCATAATTGGCAAGCAATAGTGGTGAGATGGTTATTTATGTCTTTCTCTTAGGATTTTTTTAGTCCTTCCCATCAAAAAGAGTGATATGAGTGTTAAGTACAAAAGATTACTTAATCTTACTCATTATGAACACGGGCCATAAAACTCACTTGCTTAGTTGTGCATAAAGATACTTATCTAAGCTACAAATGATATAAAGTTTAATAAACTTTGTTTCAATGGACATCTAAGGTACACAAGTACCAATGTATACAAAACACACACTGTTTTTGTATTTTCTGATTTTTTTATTTTTTTTATTTTTATGGAAAACAAAATAAAGCAAAACTGAAAACAAATAAACAAAAACATGTTAAACAAAACATAGCCAAAAAAAAAAAAAAAAATGCAAATGCATGAGGAAGAAGGAGAAGGAGAGGTCCATGGAGATAACACCAATGTTTTGGTGAAGGAATTCAAACCGTTTGCTATCGAGAGGTTTGGTGAACAGATCAGTCTTTTGATCATTAGTGTGAATGAACTCAAGTGTGAGGGTACCATCTTCGACAAGCTCCCCAATGAAGTGGTGTCGAATCTCTCTATGTTTTGTTTGAGAATGTTGAACAGGATTCTTAAAGATGTTAATGGCACTGGTATTGTCATAGTAGATGGTAAGATGTTCTTGACGAATACCATAATCAAGGAGGAGTTTTTGCATCTATAGAAGTTGGGTACAACAACTACTGGCAGCGATGTATTCAGCCTCTGCAGTGGATAATGAGATGGAATTCTATTTTTTGCTCATCTAGGAGATAAGATTATTACCCACATAAAAAACCCCCCAAAGTACTCTTTCTATCATCAAAAGTCCTAGACCAATCTGGGTCAGAATACCCAGCTAAGACATCATTGGTGTCCTTGCTATACCACACATCGAAATCGGTAGTGGTTTTGACATACTCTATGATTCTTTTCAAAACAATCATATGAGACTCTTTGAGATTAGCCTAATATCTAACACACACTCCCACACTGTAACTAATGTTAGGTCTACTAACAATAAGGTAAAAAAGACTACCTATCATGCTTCTATAAAGAGAATAATTAACACTTTTTCCCAACAAATCAACAGTAAGTTTAACATTAGGGCTCATAGGGGTTCTAACAGAACTAGTAGATTCCAAACCAAACTTTTTCACAAGATTTTTAGCATATTTAGATTAAGATATGAATATACCTGACTCTTGCTGATGGATCTGCAACCCAAACAAGTGATTCAACTCTCTAATCATGCTCATCTCGAACTCAGCTTGCATAAGTTTGGAGAAATTATGAGCAAGTTCATCCTTTGTAGACCCGAAGATGATGTTATCAATATAAACTTGAGCAATTATCAACTCGCCATCTTCCCTCTTGATAAAGAATGTTTGATCAACTTTTCCTCTTGTGAAACCATGGGAGACCAAGTATTGTGTAAGCCAATCATACCAAGCTCTAGGTGCTTGCTTTAAACCATAAAGTGCCTTCTTGAGGCGCAACACATGATCCAGAAAGTGTGGATCAATGAATTCTTTAGGTTGAGCCACATAGACATCTTCTTTAAGGAAACCGTTCAAGAATGCAGTCTTTACATCCATTTGGTAAAGCTTGAACTTCAAGTGATACGCCAGGGCTAGGAGAATCCTGATAGATTCCATATGAGCTACTGGAGAAAATGTCTCATCATAGTCTACTCCTTCCATTTGGGAGTATCCTTGAGCCACAAGACGAGCCTTGTTGCGAATCACATTTCCCTTCTCATCAGTCTTATCGTAGAATATCCACTTTGTACCAATGATGTGCTCAACTTCTAGTCTAGGTACTAATGTACAAACATCATTCCTTTGAAACTAAAACAATTCATCATGCATTTCCTTAACCCTGCTTTCATCCTAGAGAGCTTCCTTAGCCTTGGTGGGTTCAACCTATGACAGATAGCAAGAATAAGACACAAAGTTAGCAACACGTTCATCAAATGTACGCTTTCTTAGTGTAAGTTCATTCAAATTTCCCATAATAACTTCAGGAGGATGATTTAACTTGATCCTTGAGGAAGGTCCTTTCTCTTCATGAGATTTAGAATCAGGTGAGGTAGGTATGTCTGCTGAACCTTCTATAACACTTGGAGTACTTGGAGATGCGGGCTCTTGATCAACAATTTCTTGAACACCCTTAGGCTCAGGAGGAAGAATTTCCTTGAGGATCTCCTCACTAATTTTCTTAGTACCAGACTCTGAAGCTTCATCGATAACAACATTGACCATTTCCATTACCTTCTTGGTTCTCTTGTTGTAGAGCCGATAAGCCTTGCTAGTAGAGGAGTATCCCAAAAAATTCCTTCATTGCTCTGAGAATCAAATTTTCCCACATTCTCTCTATCCTTAAGAATGAAACAAGTACTTCCAAAGATTCTGAAATACTTCACATTCGGCTTTCTTCCCTTTCATAACTCATAGGGAGTTTTCTTGGTACCGGGTTTGAAATACACCCTGTTAACCATATGACACATAGTGTTGACAGCTTCTCCCTATAATTTCCTAGCCACATCCTTGTTGTGCAACATGGCTCTAGCCATCTCCTGAATGACTTTGTTCTTTCTTTCTACTACACCATTTTGCTAGAGAGTAATAGGAGCAGAGAATTTTTGAGATATTCCTAATCTAGTGCAAAGGATTCCATGTATGAGTTCTCGAATTCTTTACCATGATCACTTCGAATTTGATCAATCTACTAACTCTTCTCATTGTACAATCTTGTACACAAGGCTTCAATGTGATCAGGAGCATCTAACTTAAATCTTAGAAGAATGACCCAAGTATACTTGGTGAAATCATCTACCACAACCAAGATGTATCTCTTTCCTCCTAGAGACTCGGTTCTAATTGGACCCATGAGATCCAGATGTAGTAGCTCTAGTGGCCTAGATGTAGCCGATATCTAAGTGCCTAGATGTTTAGCTTTTGCATGTTTTCCAAGCTGACACGGTCCACACATAACATTGTTCACTCTACTGAGCTTTGGTATCCCTAAAATTGATTCATGCTTAGATACAATTGAAAGATATTTGTAGCTAGCATGTCCCATCCTCTAGTGCCATAGATCTTCATTTGGCAAACGAATGTTATTGCACACAATATCAACATCAGGTACCAATCCATAATAGTTGTCTAGAGTGCGTACACCGCTTATGAGTTTCTTCCCAGACTTATTCAACACAAGGCATTTACCTTTTGAGAATAGCACCATGAAGTCTTGATCACATATCTAACTTATGCTCAACAAGTTCACTCTCAAACCTTCTATATATAGCACATTAGCAATGTTTGGCAATCCAGGTAGAAAGATGGTTCCCTTCCCTTTAATCTGTGATTTACTCCCATCACCGAAAGTGACATTACCACATTTCTTAGACTCAAAAACCTTAAAAAGAGAATGGTCTCCAGTCATGTGTCTTGAGCAACCATTGTGAAGGTACCACAAACTTGTGTCCATGACCTTAAATGCGGACTTCATCATGAAGCACACCTCATGCTTAGATGACAAATTAGTGGGAATGGTGTTTTCTCTCATTTGCAATTTACGGACAAAGCTTTTAACTTTCAACCTTCTCAGACGAACTCCTACACACATTTTCATTCTAAGACAATCTAGTTTTTCTTTGTCATGCTAAGATCTTTTCTGATAATCATCATGATAGATTTCAAATAACTTTTAGACTTGCATTTTTTGAGACACTCAATCAAATAGACATTAGAAAAACAAGATGTATTTGAAACAAAAGATCTTTTCATGCTGGTTGCAGCCATGACAACAGGGGTCAATGGATCATATAGTAAAGATTAAGCCTAATCAGAGTGTGCCTGCTCTGATACCACTTGATAGGTTAAGAATGTATCGACCGCTTAGGAAAATTAACCAATTAATTAGCCAAGTAAATTAATTAAGTCAAGTAACATGCAACATGCGTGGTAGCAAAAACAAATCACCAAATAACTAAATGCAGCAGAAAACAAATTTGACATGAGTGATTTGTTTACTAATGGAGAAAACCATCGAGGCAAAACTCCACCTGGTGAATTTAAGATCACTACTTTTGAGAATCCACTATTATCAAAACAAGTGGTTACAAGTAAAGGAATCCAAGTACCTTATACCAACCTACAGTTGAACCCTTACCTCAATACACAATTGGACTTGTAATATAGTGACAATCTCTTATTTCAATGCACGGCTCCATCTGCATGACTAACCAATCGATGCACGGATCCCAGTACGTGACTAACACACCAACTTGAGAAGGATGTTGGGTGCAAAGTTCTTCAATTCATCCACACGATGAAGATCAAGAAGCTCCTTAGTTACAAAACTCTACGACGTACAAATGCAGCAGCTTCTTCAAGAGAAAGATGAACTAGGGCAAATTGTCTTCGGTCACAATATGCATGTAACAACAAGTGTAACCACCTTATGATGACCCATAAATAATCCTTATATATGTTTAGGGTTGTGAGAAAAGTAAACCTAAACACACAGCTTGGATATTCGTGAAAAACAGATCTGGAAATTTGAATTTCGTAATTCTCGATAGATACAGTTGTCAAGCTATCTATAGAGCTTCAAATATCAAATCTCGATAGATACATCTGTCAAGCTTTAAAGAACAACACTTCTTCATTGATTCTTGGAAAAATTTGCATCGCTTCAATACTTGGACTCAAACTCTTGTTCCTTGAAGTATTAAACACATCCTAGATCTACCTAATTACAAGTAAAGTGCATTTTGTCAAAGGATTAGCTAATTCTAAATGACATTTGTTCATAACGTGTTCCATATATGTCCTAACAGGGTTTGGAATGTTTCCCCCCATTTGTGGATATTGAGTAATTTGATTGGGGTTTGAAATGTCTCCCCCCATTAGTGAATGTTGGGTAATTTTTGGTTTCTGGTACATTTTCACTCCATATATCATATCCTGTAGTGGATGTCATACCCATCAATTCTTCCCATGTTATCATAAAGCACTTGGGTAAGTCATAGATCAATTCAGATGGGTTCCCTTTACTTTCTTCTTCGGTCATCAAACAATTAATCCTCGGTACTCTCCCAAAATTGTAGTTGGCCAAGGGATTATTAGTGATGCTTGGCCTTGTAGGTGGCGCAATCACCTTATTGTATATTAAATCTTGAATTGCATGACGAAAGCCAAAACACCTATCAGTATCATGACCAGGGCTTTGGTGGTAGGCACATATTTTATTCACATCAAATCTTGCAGGTAGTGGGTTTGGAATTGGTCTTAGGTCTAAGGCTTTAGTGACCTTTTTGCTTTTAGCTTCTCAAATACTTGGCTCATAGGCATATATAACTCATGAAACTCCCTCCTAGGCCTTGAGAGTGGCCCTTGTGATATTTGCATGGGTGAAATTAGTCAATAAAGATCATTTTTATGGATATTAGAAACTTCTGCAATTTAAGAACTAGATCCTAAATTCTGTTTAAACCTGGGCGTGTCCTCATTCTTTATAGTGCCATTACTTATTACATCCTCAATTTCGATTTCAACAGCAATCAAAGCTTTAAAATTAGGAAAATATTAGGAAAACAAGTACTTATGGTACATAGCTAATAAATTCTTTACAACCATAACTAATTGTTCTTCCTCACTTGGCCTATTCATCATCTATGCAGCTTTGGACCTCCACTTGGTAATGAAGGTAGAGAAGGATTCTTTTGGCTTTTGCTTCTTGGTCTCGAGATCCCTTCTTATTATATCCACCTCCATGTTGTACTTGTATTGCCTATGAAACTCACGACAGATGTCGTCCCAACTCCTTGCTCTAGTGTCTTCTAGGTTGAGGAACCACCTAAGAGCGGCTCCAGTCAGAGTGTTTTGGAACATTTGAGCAAGTAGTTCTTTAGTCGCTTCTAGGAGTTGCATGGCCCTCATATACATCTTCAGATGGGACTTTGGGCAGCCGGTCTTATCAAATTTGTCCAAGGTTGGCATCTTGAACTTAGGAGGCAATCTCACATCAGGGAAAAGTGAGAGTGATTGGTAGACCATGAGGTCTTCCATCTTGCAAGCTCTTCTAATCATCTCTTCTACCTTATTTATTCTCTCATTGATGTTCTTCTCCCCCTCCATATTTGGGGAATTATGGCCAGTCTTGTTCTCCTCTTGACCAATTTTTAGGCTCTGAAACTATTGTAACATAAGGTTCATGTCCTCCCTCAGCTGGATTTGACTAGCTATCATGGTGTTTAGTAGCTCTTAGGTGTTCATGGGTTTTTCAGTGTTTGGATGTCCTTCCTCTTCCTCCATGGTGACAGGATCTTCAGTCTTCTTATGGCTTAAACTATTTTGTAGGTTGAATATAGGATTGTGATGTTGTAGCAATGGAGTGTCTTCCATGCTCACAGGCTTCAGTACCATGATGGGAGTGACGGGCTTGGAATTGGAACTACTAGCTTAAGTGTCAGTCTTGAGTTCTCTTTGGAGGCTTCCCTCTGATCTTGACCAAATTCTCCCCTAAGATAAGGCTTGGTCGGGTCAATCACAGCTAAGTCTCCATCTATATCAATCAATTAAACAAATACACACAACATGCAATGCAATTTTAACATGAACCGGCCTAAGGGTAGGTTCTAAGTCATTACGTTGTAGGGCAGGTTTGTTGTTTTATTGTTTCCCATAGCTAGGACGTTACACCTCCCATCTTGTAATGTAATGAACATTGAGTTGGTCCAAACAGTATGGTCTATCCTTTACAGTCAATAAGAGATGATCCAATGACTTTAGGCTATGAGTTGGTGAGTTCGCGATTAGGTACCCAAATCTAATGAAGATCTTTGATCTCTGGTTACTACCACCACATGTTGTTGAGAGGGGTGCATACATGTTTGTTGTTTTGATGGCACACTATGACAATTAGGAAAAGTTCTTAACAAACAATACAAACAACAAAATATCATTCAATATCTCAAAACACAAATAAACAAACAAACAACAATATCATGCAAAACCATGCAAAAGACAAGGTATATATTTGGTCACTTAAGTCTAACACAAAACTTAGCCGTTGACATCTCCAACGAAGTCACCACTGTGAGAGACCGGGAAAATTAGGCCTCTCAAAAAAGAGATTTTTGGGTGCTTTGAAGGGCACTTCTCTTTTTGGGTAAGTGGTGTGGAGTTGCTACTTATTTTTTATACCAAAAAAATAAGAACAAATAAATACAACTTTACATGATCAAAATGCTTCATTGTCATTAATTGAATAAAAATAAATACAAACTTGATAGATTGAATATTACAAGGCTTTAAGTCCTAGTTATAATCTACCAAAAGAATACATGGTTTTTTGTCCTAGTTACAATCTATCCAAAAATAAAAAAGAAAGACAAAGCATAGGTGTATCCAAAAGAAACTAAGTTCGGAGGCTAGGTTACGGAATGAGAAGGTGTTAGGCACTCATTCCGCGCAGACAGAGTTTGATCTTCTAGACTCTAATGACTAATATACCATTTATGCATGATATGAATGATATGTTGCATACATGACATGCTTAACCAAAACTAAGTCACACCAATCTATCTTATGATTGTATCCTCTTTTTTAGAAAACAAAAAATTCAAATATGTTTTTGTGAATAAAAAATTTGGATTTGATTCATTAAAAAAAAAAACCAGATCTGTTTTTGTATTGGTAAAAATATTAGTTTTCTAAAGAAAATCATATCTGGGCTTATATAAAGAAAGAACAAGATTTTTGTAAAAAATATCAAATCTCTTTTGGAGCAAAGTTAAAAAAAAAAAGAAGTGATTTTAGTTCATATGTAAAAAAAAAAAAAAATCAAATCTATTTTGTAAATAAGAAAATCTAGATTTATAGAGAGAAAAAAACCAGATCTGTTTTTTATGAATAAATAAGAAAAAGACTCTTTATATATATATAGAAGAGGAACTACACTCATAAAAATAGATCCATATTACATGCATCATACAAAAAAAAAAAAAAAAATCAACTTTTGACTTCTTCTTTCAAATTCCAAAATCTGCTATTTTGTGACAAAGAAAATTTTCTCAAAAAAATCAGATCTGTATTTAATGAAAATACATATCAGTTTTGAATATAAAAAAAAAATATATTTGCATTAAGGAAAATACAGATCAGTTTTAAGAGTGTAAAAAAATCAGATCTGTATTTAATGAAAATACAGATTAGTTTTGAGGTGTAAAAAAATTTAAATCTGTATATAATGAAAATACAAATAAGTTTTTAGTGTAGAAAAAAAAATCAGATCTGTATTTAATGAAAGTACTGATCAGTTTTTATGTGTAAAAAAATTCAGATATGTATTTAAAGAAAATACAGATCTGTTTTTGTGTGTTAAAAAAATCAAATTTGAAAAATTTAGATCAGTTTTAGTTAAAAAATCTTTGTTAATTAGCAGATTTTTGAGACTCAAAGGAGAAATCATAACAACAAAAGAATTATCTAAAAACATATTTAAAGAAAAGTTTAAACAACCCATGGCAATAGCATCAGAAATCAGAAATAATAAAAAATATCCTAAATCTATTAATGCATCATCAAGTAGAATTAATAGAAAGGAATAGAAAGCGAAAAGAAAAATTACCTCTTGCATGGATGTGCTCTTCTTAGTGAATGAATATTTTAGGGTTCAAAGAAATTTATTCAATTCTCTTTGAAACCTAAAATATTTTGCTTACAAAAAAGAAATTTCTAAGGTTAGAGCCTCTGAAACGTCTTTAACGTAAGAGAGAAAATAAAAGAAGAGAAGAGTCAGAAAGAGGGGGGGTCAGAAAGCGTGAAAAAAAGTGTGTTGAATTTTGAGATACAACCTCTATTTATAGAGGCTGGAATGTTTGAAAAATTAGCTAAATGACTAGAATACGACCTGGGATGCGTCCTTATCTCTAAAAAATAAAAAAGGATGTGTTTTTATCTCAATCCAAGTGCCCTTGGGCCTCGGCACTCCAAAAGTGCCGAATGGCCCTTTTGGGTGCCGGTCCCGCATTTGGATTTTGGTACACTTTGGACTCTTTTTCAAAGGTTTATTGAGCTAGGACTTGCACTTAGACCCATTTTTAATCCATATTCTAAAAATTAAACTCCTTTTCTGATGATTCAGGTCTCTACAGCATGATTGACTTGTAGATAAACATTCCAAAATGTTTTGATTATCCACAATTTTATTATTATTTGATTATCCCCTTTTATTCGCATGCAAGCAAGCCTATTTTTTACACTAACTAACAACCAATCACAAAATTATTTAATTAATTTTAATTTTCTAGCCAATCATAATTAATTTAAATTAATAATGTGTTGTTGGTTCTACCTAAACAAAATGCATGCAGACCGTGTAACTTGATCATGCAATATTTTTCAATCCGAAGGTCCGATTTAGGAATTGGGCATATTGTCATGACCGTTAGAATCTCATTGTCAGTTTTATGATATGCAATGAACAAATTAATGCATGTAATGCAATCATGAATTTTGGGTATATAAATGGTCATTCTAGCTATCTTCCTTGATTAAATCATGGGTGCAAAATTGAGTGTCTACAACAATAACACCCAATCAATTATAGTACTCATATATAAATCCAACCAAATTGAGAGTTTATGCTGATGTGGCAATCACTATATTGGATGGTGTAAAACATGGGTTTTACACCCCATCCTTACCAAATTTAGACTCATAAGAAAAATGAAGAAATTTATAGATTTAGAGAGTATTTACAACATAAAAATTAAAGGGAGATGGAGCTAGAGTAGTAGCTACACTACCCTAGCTCTAAGAAGAACTTTGGAGGCTCAACTATGGGTTTTAGAGGGTGAAAAATGAGAGAAAAAAGGGGCTGGAATTTCTAGGTTTCAAGACTAGTATAGAAATAGATTAGAGAGGAAATAAATCTGAAGAGAATCCTAGATAGGTTGGATAAGGAGGGGAATTTTTGTGCTTTTTTCTTCATGATTTTTCCAAAGGAATAGGGGGTATCTACAAAAAATGAGGGTAGTGGGATCCCCATGTGGGCTGCACCCACCAGGGCAGGAGGCTCCCTATGAGGGATCTTATTGCCACCTCATCTTTTTCTAGATGCTTATCCACTCTTCCATTTTCAGTTTTCTAATTGGTTTTATCCAAGACTTGATTGAGATAAAAAGACTTTTTTTTTTAATGTAATTCCTTATTTTCTTATGTATCAATACATAATTTTTGCTTTTTAGGGTTTAAACCAATATTTTTCACGCTAATTGAGGCCGAACAAAATATGGAATCACCATATAGAATAATGGCTACCTTAAACTTTGTTCTTATTTGGGTATTTAGGGGAAATCTAGTTTATCATGATTTAGGTAATTTTTTGGCTAAACTTATTGTTTTTGTCAATCTATGAGGAAACACCCTTCGAGAATTTGCTAAATTTAAGGATTTGGTCAGTCAACATTAAGGTCAAATTGCTTTTTCATGGTACCGAAAGTTAGTCCATGATTTTTGGCAAATATAGCATATCAATTAGGGTTTTTTTTTTTTTTTGTGTGTGTTTATGGTTGTGGATACCAGATTGTTTTTGGTAGAGAGAATTTTCACTGGTCCACTGGCCTTCGAAGGATGCCTTTTTCTTGAGAGCAATTTGACATTGGCGACTTGTGATGATGTATGTGCATTTGTGGCACTAGGGTGATTTTTGTGAGTATCTTTACTTATTAATTTTTAATAATCACCATTAACTATTGGATTTTTAGGTGTGATTGCTCACCCATTGTCTAATTCATTTTAATTACCTAGTTAACCATGGGTCATCCTAACTAATAAGGTAGGATAAAGTTTTGAACCAAAGACTCTTAGACTCAAAAGCTATGTGTGTGGAAGGTGTTAAGCACCCCACAATGTCTATCTAAAGGATAATTCTTCATTTTGATTATAATCTCTATAACTCACATTGTAGAAAATAACTATGAAACTTGGCACTTTTTTTTGAAAAAAGATTTTTGTACAAACTATATATATATATACATGTGTGTGTGTGTGTGTGTGTGTGTGTGTGTGTGTGCGCGCGCGTGTGTGTGATATTATTTACATAGAATATATACAAGCAACATTTGAGGATACTTATAAATATACATGTGGATATTATCTACTATGTTGCAAAGTGATATATACATAGCTAACACGTGAATATTACGTAGCAAATATAGCATATGGGAAATTTAAAGGACTTAGAGTGTAATTGTGTTGCATTTCTCCTTTAAAAGTAATTTGAAGCAATATCTATTCTTCAAGAATCATTCTCATGTTAAAACAACATCAACCCAAAATGGGTAGTTTAAGAAAGGTAAAAAAGTTGACTTGATTGGATGCTATTAGTTCAATTGATGTGAACTATGGAGAAGTTGCACTTCCTCAAAAATCACTTTCAAAAAAGAATTTTTTAAGAATTATTTGTTCTTTGATTTCTTCTGTTTTGTTTAGTTTATATGCATCCCTTAGCTTCTATTTAAGATAGTTTTTACATATTTAAATTAGTAGTCAATAAGATAACATGTTTTATAGCTTTGTTAGTTCAATTACATTATTAGTGTATGAATGCTAAGTTGAGCACGTGAACATGCATAACAATAGTATCATGCATTTGATGAATATGTGTAGTGGTGATGATGTAGTGAGGTCAGTAAGATAAGTACATGCATTACAATATGAACATGCATATATGATATGAGAAGAATGTGGTGAACATGTGATGAATATGAAATGGTATGATGAACATAAATGGTTGATGATGCTTACTGCCCTTGGATGATATGAGATGTTTGTTGTCTTGTAATAATGTTTTGCTACCATGTGATGATGATGCTAGTTTATATGCTAGCATAATGTAGTATGATGATATGTGTTATACCATGAGATGGAGTATGAGATACCATACTTAGATGAATGTTAGGGTATATGTTTAGATGAGATGAAGATGTCGTGTTTGGGTGATATGATGAAAGTTGCAATGTGATTTGCCATGCCTAGATGGATGCTAAGATGTGTGATTAGATATATGTTAGGATAAAACTAGTGTGTGTGTGTGTGTGCGCGCGCGCGTGCATGTGTGATAGGATAGCCTAATAGAGGACCATTTGATAGAATTATGATATAAAATACAATGAGTGGAGGCCGACCCACAGGTTGAGCAAAGTTGGGTGCTTAACACCTTCCCATCTCTATACCTTAATTTTGAACACAGACTCTAAATAGATCAAGCCCTTTGCAAGGGGCACAAATATGCTTCTTAAACCTAATCTAGTGGAGACCCCATAAACTCTCCGCCTCTAGTCCACTCAGCTAAGACTTATTTCTTAAAGCATGGTAACCATGTGCAGTAAAAGGGAGTCAAAATGCCTAGAGGCACTGGTGCCACAATGACCAAGCACGTAAATCAAGGTATGAACCTTCACACATACACAATCAAGGTATACAAGAATATACATAATCATCCAAGCACCAAATATCGCATACCCACTAAATACGTAAACACGCCAATACATATTTCAAATGAATCAATACAATACATGCCTAATCTAGAGAGCCAAGATTAATCTCATGTCTAAATCATCATATACATATTCAAAATCACATAAATAGGCTTTACAAAATGTAGATCTAGAAAATACCCAAAGAGGAATCCATGATAGTGCATGTATTTGCTTATTTAAGCATATAAACATATATGGAAGCATAGAAATAAAAGAAAATCATGTGATTAGTACACTAATTTTTATATGGAAATAATATACTAATCCCAGTAACCATGTTGAAAACCATATATAAGACATGATAATCACAAAGCAAAACATGACATCTATTTGATTTAATGAAATCCTAAACTAATAAAGCAATAAAATGGGTAATAGGCTTACTTAAGGGGCAATTAAGAGGCAAATGAAGGCTTAAATGTGTGCTGCAATTTTTAGGGAAAAAAACATTTTTGTAGTCTAGCCTAAGTTGGAAATGATGAGAGGTATGAGTAGTTGATGATGAAATGGATGAGGGTGGGGTGAATATTTAAGGTGGGATGGAGTGGGATTTACAATTTTTTTGGTTGAGGTGAAAACAAGAGGGAGACAAAAGTGGAGAGAAAACTAATTTCCTCTTGTTTGGTTGGGAGTGGAAATTAAAGAGAAAATTGGTGGTTTCAGGTATTTTCCACCCAGGCCCACGAAATTACAATCTCTCCAAATCGAAAAGAAAATAGGGAGAGGAAATGAGTCTTTAACCATAATTACCTAACTACCCTTCCTTTCACTGTTGGAGCTAAAGTGTAACTACCCATGAGTATTGTTTTGATCAAGCTGCTACATTAATGTTGTTGTCTTCATCAAGCTGGGTCATTTTAGGCATCAAAACATAGATCATTGTTGAGTGATGTTGCATTGCAATTAACGTTCACCAAAGCTTGTTTTTGTTTTTGGTAATGCAGTCAAGCTAGATTACTAAGGTTCTTTGGCTATATTTCTTGGGGGAAAAAGAAAATATAACAAAGGGAATAATGGGGTGAGAGGTGTAATAAGGAAAAAGGTATGCATGTGGACCTTTTCCCATATTCACAAGTGTATGGAATAGAGGGTGTAAGAAGGTTATGGAAACTGGTTAAGAAAATATAACGCTAAAGAAATATAGGAAATCACTTGAAAGCATGGAATAGAATAGAGAAGTAGATACAACAAGCTAACTGATATTATTAGATTCAACAGACTATTTACATAAATCATAAGGATTTCTGAAGGAGGCTATGTTTTGCCTTTACAATGATACAAAGTAGTTATTTATAGACTTTGAAACTCAAAACAAATTCAGATACAATTTACAATTAGCTTTGCATAAGATGGTAGGGGCTTGGCTTGTGATTGACAGGAGTTGAAGGTAGTAGGGGCCTGGCTGGAGACAAATTTGCTACTGGATAAGGCTTCTGCAGGGGTAATAAATGTGTCTGACATATATGGATAAGGCTGAGCTGCTTCAAGATGTTTCTAGGACCTTTTTTTTTTTAAGTGTTGGACCTGTTTAGTCCCATCCATCTCTTCCTTGGAACAACTTTTCGTCAACGTCAACGTCAACATCAACATCTAGGTCATGGTTATCATAATAGGGATCATCATAGCCAATAAAAGGATTGGCATTTCCCATAGGTCTTCATGTGGCCATTGTTGTTTGTAAGCTTCTGGGGTGCTTGGTCCTATTTTAGATAAAGTTCCCATATTAAGGGATTCTGCCTTTGTAAGAGCATGGTAACAAGATGCCCAGGTGGTGTCCATGTGTAAATGGAGGGTGTCATTTGGGTTAGTGACCCAATGCATTTCTAACAGGTGAAAGATATTTTCTGCTCGGATGTCCTTTTTTGAATTGAGTTTAGCAATTATACATCCTGTAGTAATTTTATGACAAAATCTTGGATGTTATGTGATGGGATACTTTTTTCAATCTCCATTATGAGCATCATTTTTCAGGATTTCAAACCAAAATTTTTGAAAATATCTATTTTCGTGAGAGAAAACAAGTCTATAAAATCTTGGTTCAAAATGAAGGCACAAATAATTCTCATTGAGTAAATACCACATGTAAAGATAATGTATGACAGTCCAGTTGGTTATCCAAAAGGCAAAAGGGGTTTTCCATGGTTGGTCCAAGTCGGGATAAATTGCAAGAAAGTGATTGTGGTGTTCCTTAAGGTAATTATGGAGGACTTTGATTATTTTTTTGGATCTGGCTTTTTTGGGTCAAGGTCTTTATTTGTCTTTTATATTTGGAGGAAGGTTTTCTATCATATTAAGGATATCATTAAGGCCTGTAGAGGAAGAGCCTGAGGATGAGGATGGATCTCAAATAGGATATACACACAAGAGTGGATGAAAAATTGTGGTGTTAATGGCTGGAGGCTTTCTAGAAAGATAATCAATGATTAGGTTATCTTTTCCTTTGATGTGTTTTACTTGGAAAGACCATTGTGAAAACCAATTTGACCATTTAAGTAACTAAGGATGAGGAAGCATATTTTGTTTGAACTGAAGCATTTTTGGAAAAGAGGACGTGTCTGTTTCCACTAAAAATTTATGCCCAAGGAGATGAAATTGGAATTTTTCAATTCCATATTTTATTGCAAGTATCTCCTTGAAAGTGGAATGATAATGAAGTTATAAAGGATTGAATGCACCACTTTTATATCCACAAATGTTTCTTTTTCCATCAATTTCTTCAAAAAGAGTTGTTGTCCAGTACTCATCAGTTGCATCTGTCTGCAAAATTCATTTACCTGGTCATGGAATCTATAGCGAGGGAAACTTTTCTGCTAATCTTTTCAATTGTTGGATTGCTTTTGTGTGAACAGAATTCCACTCTGGAGAGGTTTTCTTCAAAAGTTGAGCTAAACAATTCCTATATCTGGAAATCTTTTTGGGATGAAGTCGAACATGTAATTAATAATTTCAAGAAACGGTTGTATCTATTTGGCACTTGTGAGCTTATCTGGAAATTTGCCAAGAGAGGCAGCAATGTGAGGCTGAAAAGTATAATTTCCATCTAAAATGCTTACTCCTAAGAAATCTATAGAAGACTATCCAATGACCATTTTTATTTCTGAAAGCATTATTCCTTGAGATTTCACTAAATTATAAAATTCAGTGAGCAACTTGTCATGAGAATCTGTATCTTTTGAGAACAAGAGGACGTCATCCACATAGATTAATGCGGCCAAGAGTGGCAGGAACAATGTTACCATTACTTTTTGGAACTGGGATGGGGGCATTTCTGAGGCCAAAGGGCATGACTATCTATTGGTAATGGTGATCTGGAATGCAAAATGATGTCTTGCACCTTTCTTCTGGGTGGATTCCTAATTGCCAAAATCCCGCTTTAAGATCATATTTTGAAAACACTTTTGCAATTGAGAGATGCTAGAAGAGAGCACTCTTGTTTGGCAAAGGGAACTTTTCATCTACAAGAAAATGATTAAGATCTTGGTAATTAATTACCTATCTGAGATTTCTTTGGATTTGCTCAGCATGCTTGTTGATATATATATTATTTTTTTCATTTTTATATATGCGTGAAAACATATTTAGAACTATATGTTTTATGTAATAATTTCGTGACTCTTGATATATTAATATATGTAGTTATTTGATAATAAGTATTTTTTTTTTTACAAAATAATTAAAAAATAATTCTTAACAACTATTAATAAAATTAGTTCTAGTGACATAGCAGTGAATTTACACAAATTGTATTTTCTATCTTCTCATTTTTCTTCCTAATCAAACAAAGATCCATCCCTTGACTTTTTCACCCAACCAAACAATATGAGGGACAACTAAAATCTAATCTATCCCTCAACTTTTCTATCCCCTCCCATTTTTCTATCCTCTCACTTCTTCATTCCTCTAACTAAACAAACCCTTAGTCGATTTTTTGCTTTCTTGTTATTGTCAGAGAGTTTTGGAAATCTAATTTCTGGAGGTTTTGTCCTTGTTCAATTTGGAGCTATTTATCACGAAAATATGTCAGCCAGAAGCAAAATGCAGCACAAAAATTTGCAAAGATAATGTTTTTTCATTGTATTTCATATTTGTCAATCCGGAGATGATATTGTATAGCCATTTAATGTTTTGTGAGGTAGATAATTTGTCATGCTTTAAGAAAATTTTGGTTTTTTGAATCAATAATGGTTAAAATGAAACAATATTTTGCACAAAGTCAACCGAAAAAAAAAAAAAAAAAACTGCTTTTGACTCGAAGAAAAGGACTGTGCAGTTTCCTCAAACCTTTTGAACTTACTTTACAGCCTTGCTGATCTCTGTTTCGGTCAAATAGGATGTCATTGGAGAGGTTATGGTGTCTATTTTCTAAAGATGCTTATTTTATTGGTCCAATCCTCTGATTTAGCAAGTTGGAGGCTTTGGAAAATGACTTAAAAGTCATATTCATATATTGAGTTTCCACTTCTATATTTTTGGTAAATTATTTTTATTCAAATGGAGTTATTTCCATCTCCACATGCTAAATCAAAGTTTATCATGAGATATTTTTTTCCAAAAACTCCTCTCTTGAGCCAATTGGTGGTCGTCTTATTATAATTTAACTGAGATTAAACTATAATAGAATGTTACGAAAAAGACTAAGTCTTTTCATCAAAGATTCAATGTTTTTGTAATATGTTATTGGTTTCAACTGTAATTTGGGCTCATGAACTGTCATTTCAAAGGGAATTTTATGATCTTTAATATGAGAGAAAATTTATCATGATCGGACAATTGGAGTTTTGGTCAAATCTTGATTAAACCTCAATTAAGGTTGGTCAAACTTTGTCAAAATTAGTCAAATGGTAAGAAATGATGGATTGGGTTAAAATAAGATGGAATTTGGAAGTTGGGCGAGCTTTGGGATAATTTGATTGATGATTAGCTTGGTCAAAATTGTTCGAATTTGGGAATTTTGGGATTTTGGGCTCTTAAACCACCAAAATAATTTATCCAACGTTCAATTGGGACAAATTAAAGTATTTCATGTAATTCTTTATTTTTTGTGTGTCAAAATGTGATTTTTGGATTTCTAAGGCTTAAATTGACATTTTGGCAAGCAAATTGAGGCCATAAAAAAACAAGATCGACAATGGCTAGCACATGGGCTTATAGACTTTGCAAGTGTTCCCAACTCAGTTGAAATTTTTTTATCTCTTAGGTCCAATGGGTAATCCCAAAATAGGACCACTCTTTACTTATTTAAGGGAGAAACAAGACCATTTAAACAATAAAACAAAAATGCAAGAGCAACTAGAGCATACTACAACATCAAAAAAATATAAAAATTCATATCATCCTACCTCCCATTAGTTATTTCTCAAGAACAAAGAGAAGAAGTGAAACTCTATTTATTATCCACGACCCATTAATTACTTCACCTCTTATATACATTTTGATGATATACAGAAATCAGCAGACTGAAATACTTCAAGCTATGGTAATGGTTGTAAGTCCTGAAAATAAAGAAAGAACTGTTAAAGGTGACTGGTGTGACCCGACCAAGAACCCTACGATAGTTAAGTCAGTTTTCTCTTTAGGACACAAGGATAGAAAATAGTGAATGATTAGAACTTACCTTGGGTGAATGAGACTTACTCCTTTTATAGAGAGTTAGAAGTAGGTCTACTTGTTTGGGATTCACCATCATCATGAGTGATGTGGGTGGTTAATAGAGAAAATGGGGTACGTGGAGTGAATTACGAGGAACTCCCTCCATGTTTAAAGAGTAGCACATTATGGTCAGATCATAAGGAACCTTATAAGGAATTTCCTATAAAATCTACCAAGTGTTTCTTAATCGTCCTTGCGTTTGTGTTGTGGACGATTATCTTGGTTTTATTATAGATGAACATGTATTGTTCTAGTGTACAATTTCCTCCCTCTTCTCTTCCTAAGATTCTCCAGATGTGATCAAGTTATGGACATGGCAGCTGTGGACGACCATCATAGACGAACATCCTTAATTTAGTCCCCATCACCTTTCAAACAATGAAGATATTTTGAATGACAAAGTTAATTCTATTTTTCTAGTACAAGTTGATCAAATTGTGAATCTCATTCACCTTTGAGTTGTATTCTCCTTCCCTTCCACACTCTACCCTACTTCCATTTGGTTAAAAAAATTTCCATTGAACTCATGTTATTTTATTGTTAAGCACATGTTGTTCCTCTTTTCTGTTTATGATTTATTTTTGGCTTTTGGGCCTCTTGTAAGCCTAAATTGTAATGAAAGCCACTAATTGTGTTGTGACAAAATGTACAATTTCTTTTTTTTAGAATTAGTAATTAAAATAAAAAAGGGTGGGTTGTAAATGCCGCAATTGTGTTGTGGCAATGGTAAGGATGAAAAAAATTAATAATAAATAATCAAAATAATGGATTGTAATTTTTTAGTATTAAGTATTCAACAACATTTGTAATATCCTCCTTAATTGTAATAAAGTGACGAGAATATTGACGTCAATTTAATGTGGGCCCAGTCTACACATTTTCCTTAAACTGACTTTTTTTTTGAAGGATGGGTAAAGTGTGTTTTATGAAAAGTTAAATGAGAAAATTAATATGTTCTAAACAAAGTGTGTTCTTGAAAACCGATAAAAAGCTATTTTTTTGTTTGAATTATTTACTGATTACAGGTTCTACATTACTTTTTGTCCAAAGTATTGTTTCAAATAATTTAACTTTTAGCTCTGTTCGAGGGCCTTTTTGGTTGCTCGGCCACGTGTTATCCATTAGATTAGTGACCTTGCTAGGCCTGGGTTCTTTTTGGGGAGTTACGTCATGGAACTCAACATTGGGCCACGTGGTCGAACGGCTACCGGTGTACCTTTTAAGCCTACCAAACCATTAAAGCCAAAGTCTAAGAATCACGATAATGATTGAATAAATATGTAATATGTGCTTAATATAATAGGTTTGATTAGTAGTTATAATAATAGTTGAAATAAAGTAGTATTTATTTAGAAGTAAAGTAGTCATATACTCAATGATGTAAATTTAAAGATATGGAAGCAAAGTCACTTATCTTCGTATGGTTTGTAGCCCAGCTATGTAGTATCAGTGAGCTGATAGGATTCCAGCAGAGTGCCAACGGTAGAGGTTAGTTAAGCTTGCCTCTCTTATCATGCATTTAAATGAGTTTAAGCCTTGGTTAATAGTTGGAATAGTAGTTGGAATAAAGTAATATGTATTTAAATGTGAAGTAATCATGTATTCAATAATATAAATTTAAAGATAAGGAAGCAAAGTCACATATCTTTGTATGGTTTGCAGCTCAGCTGTACAGCTTCTGTGAGTTGATAATATCCCAACAGAGTGACCCAGCGGTAGAGAGCAGTTTGCCATAATAACTTCAAGATTGAGGGGGGAAAATGGGTGCAACTGGAGGGAGAGAGAGTGTGCCCAGCTGTCTGTAGGGGCTGGTTAAGCTTACCCTTCTTATCATGCACTTAAATGAGTTTTCCCCTTGACAATGCTCTTTTAGTTGTTGTAAAGTTATGAAATGTGTTGCCTTCCATGAGAAGGGCTTTTGTATGCAGTATTTGTGCCTTCTAAGAGAAGGGCTTTATGTAAGATGGATTTGTGCCTTCCATGAGAAGGGTTTTGGTATGAGATCTTGATGCCTTCTGGGAGAAGGGCTTTAGTAATAAAAGTTCATGCTTTCATGAGAAGGGCTTTTATAAGAGAGATAAAGAAGAGTATTGATATGTGTTTATGAGCAACAAAACAGTAGAATTTCAAAGTGAGAGAGTATGAGAGTGGAGTTTAGATAAGTTTAGTGTGTTATATGTAATGGTGTAGTAAATATGTATGAGATTGTATAAGAGAAGTGGGGAAAAAGATGTTTAGAGATATGAGTGTTTTGTGGGATGTAGCATTTGTAACATGTATGATATATGGAAGTATGAGAGATATGGTGGTTAAAGATAGTAAAAATATGAGATTATAACCATTGGAAAAGTTGTAGAGATTGCTTTCCAAGAGGAAAGATTTTGTAAGAGAAGAGCATGAAGGTGTGTTTAGGCATTTGGAGATGGGAGCAGTAAGATAGGTGTATTTTACGAATATAGAGAGTGAGAGAATGAGCATATGAGGGGTAATAGTGCTGCAGTGTGCTTAGCAATATTGCTGGAATTTGCTGCTGGGCTTTTCTGCTGGTTTGTACTGCTGAAATTTTCTGCTGGAGGATGGATGAGGGCTTATGAAGGCATTTATGAGCTAACAGCTGAAGAGTTTAGTTCTTAATTTTGAAACTAAAATCTCAGAACTTCATTCAGAGCTTAGGAAGAGAGAATAGAGAGGTTTGTGAAAGAGTTCTTCTCCTTTGGTGTGCCCCCTTTGAAGTGTTGATGAGGGGTCCTATTTAACTGAGTTTAAGGGGGTATTTTAGTAAAGAATCTCAGCCAAAATCTGTCCCAACTAGCAATGAATCTTCAAAAAATCCATCTTAAGATTTGGGCAAAAAATGTAGGTTTAGCTTTAAAGTATTCTTGCTATTTCGGGTAAGAGCTGCTGGGGAAAAAGCAGCAAAAAAAGAAGGTATTTTGGCAAGAAAAAGATGGTTAGTTTAGTTGGTTTTGGTTTTAGCCAAATGTGGAAAAATCAGTGATGCTAAGGCTGCTAGGTCAGCTGTTACATCTGTCCTAAAAAAGCTGTCCCAGCTGTCAGGAAAAGCTGTCCTAACTATCATGAGACAACTGTCACTTTGGGCAGAAGCAAAAGAGGTCAACATGGTGATTTCAGAGTGTTGGATAGGTCATTCAGCGTTTACTTTATGGTTTTGGCTGAAAATGTTAAGATCTCTTTCAAGGGTATCTTGCCATCTTAGGTATAGCAGCTAGCAGCTGGGATTTCAACATTAAATGGCTGCTAATATCACTCCCAGCCAGGTGTCAAATGTTGAATACCCTGCTGGAATTTTGCTAGATCTATTTCCTCTTTGGTTGTTTGTGTTTTTGGTGCAAAGTTCCATTACAACACATTTTTAGTAAGTAATAGAAGGATTGGTTGAAAGGTAATGAAGCTTTAGAGATTTAGTCAAGGCTTCATTGTGCTGTGACATAATCTTGGTGAGCAAAAAGAGTATTTAATGCTTTGCTCTAGCAGCTGGCAGAGAAATATATGATTTGATTGTGGCAGACAGCAGCTGGGTATGAGAGATATAATAAATATTTTGTATATAGTTGGAGATAAAAGATAGCCAATCAGATTAGGTCATGTGATTGAGTTGGATTTTAGCTGAAAGTAGTAATAAGATTTATGCAGAATAATATAATGAAGTTTCTAAATTTGTATAGCAACAGCTGGGGATTGAATGAACAGTTATGTTCCCAGCAGTTAGATGGCTGAGGATATTGAGTATGTGTTATGTGATGAATATTAAGTTTTAGGAAAAGAGTAATAGAGAATTTTATCATTTTAAGTGTTATGTGATAAGAGATGCTTACCATGTGTTACCCACTACACACGGACTTGTCAAAGTTTAGGGAGTTGGAGAAGGCACGCCAAGTAACATACTTCGTTTATCAACTTTAAACCGCTGGAGCTTTACTGAACATACCTCTTGGCCCTCCAAACCACGACTTCCAAAGTTTCTTCGAAGAGATTTATGAGCTTGGATCATAAGCCGAAGATGAGATGACGTACATCGGGTTTTGTTGTGATTTTGTGTAAATATGAGCTCTTGTTGAAGAAGCAGCTTGCCATGAGTGTAAGAGATGTGATATGAGTCATAAGCTTTGATTCATTGTATGAGCCCAATTCATATGTTGATGTGGCATGAGTTGCCAATGAAATAGTGCCACGTGGGGTGAAAAAAGAGTCCTCAACAAGCTCATTGGAAAATAAACTAGCAAGATTTATGGATCACGTTATACTATAACCTACTTGAAATAACAAATTCTCAAACGGAAAATGTAACTTTGCAACTACCAACTGCATTTAGGTGGATTGGTAACTTGAGGGTTTGAGGAAGGGAAAGCAGGTTCAAGATTTGGAGAAATTATAAGCTCCTCATGGTAGACAAGTGATGTAATTCACCATTCCACTTAAAGATTCTCACATGTTTAAAATTATTGAGCTAGAAATTTTTTTAAAATAGAAACTAATTAATGACTTATCAATTTTAAACAAGTGAAAATTTTGTAATGGAATACTGAATAAGTGACGTGGTCTACCAGAGGACTATATAATTTCTCCAAGATGTGAGGAATCATATCTAGTATTTTTACCAAAGTCCAAAAGAACACAGAAAAAAAAATTGTAATTATTACTGTCCCATCTTTAAGGGGGCAATAGTGCAATTTGCGCTAGAATTTTCATAAAGCACTCACGTAAACAATTTAAAAGCCACCTATACAAATGGCAGAGAATTTCAGGATCTTTCCAACGGCCTTCCTCATCAACCAATTAGCATTAAAGATGAAAAAGATAAAGAAAAAAAAAACACAATAAGGTGATAATATATTTCCTATCAATATCCAAACAAACCCAATAAATTAAATAAATCATTCAAACCATAGCCAAAGCAATTCCACCAGATTGATAAAATGCATTCAAAAACTTTGCATTTCACCTTTTCCAACATTAATAACCATGATACTTGAACCATCTCTAAACTTTGCGTACCATCCACCATAAAAGCAAACATCTCAGAGACATACAAATTTCAGAATTCTCATGAGAGAGAGTGAGAGAGAGAGAGTTAATATTACAACATATATATAATCAAGAAACTGCCACCCCATCATGACCACTGTTATTCATCAAACAGAACCTGGTGGGTCTGGGCTGGAAGTTCCTCTTCCTTCGAAGACCATGGCTTGATGGCTTGATGATCTGCATGAGAAACGCCTTGATAAAATGGGTTTTTGAGTCCACCTTTGATTGCTTAATATGCACTGTGGATTTGCTAGAACTCCTATGCAGGCTGCACCGAAACGACCCAGGATGAGTAGTGGGTGAGCACAGGCATGTCCTTGTAGAAGCAGCAGAAGCTGAATTTTTGGTTGCCATGTGTGTGCTTGTACATGTGCTTTGCTAGCTCTCTGAACTTTATTAAGTACAATTATTATGATTCCTTTGGTGTTAAGCTAAAAAAGAGTCAGCAGAGGTTTTAAAACTGTTTTTTTGGGGGGGGTCCCATTTTATTTAACATTGTTTTCAAATTGTCAACTCGCCAAATATACCCTTCTCTTTCTTGATTTTATGGTGTTAACTAAGTGGGTTTTGAGTCTTTTTGGTTGGTACCGTATAGACTCTGTGCCACGCAAGGGTGTCATCAATGATCCAAAGGGTTTTTGGATTTTATTGATTTCTTTCTCATTTGAAGCTTGTTTGAAGACTAACCTGTACAATAAATTCCTAATTTCATTAATAAATAGTTATTAATGAGATAAAGACTCATGTTAGCTGTCATTATGAGGGTGCTCTTTAATATGCTTTGCTTATATGGATAGATTCATATTTTTCGTGGAATTTGATTACCAATTGGTGAGGAACCATGATGTAGATTTGAATGCCAAGTAGAACACAGCACAGGGTCAGATTCTTTGGAAGGAAATTACTAAATTAGAAGTTTATCTTGGCAAACCGAACTACAAAGAGGAAATGTATGTAGATGTGAGATTGAACTGTAATTAATATCCATTTCATTATGGGAAAATTTTTACCAATAAACCAGTATAATATCTATTGTGAAAATCTCAAGCTTGAATATACTAGTTTCATCTTATAATTTAATAGTGACAATAGAGACGAGAGAATTAAATTATAAATATTTTGAAAATAACAATAAGTGCCAACTAATTGAAATATAAGACTCTTGAGTCTTGACAACTAGTTCGTAATTTATAAATAAACAATTTTAACAACTAACCCACATGTGACACAAAAAATTAGAATTAGAGTCTTTCTTGAAAAATCAAGAATTTATAGACGTAAGGGAACATTCTTTCCAATTGTTGTTCACCATTGATGTCCCCATTAAAAGGAATTTTTATAAATTTTATTAAAGAGGTAAAAATTACAAACTTTTATATCTTATATCTACTTTCTTGTTTGATTGTCTTGTATATGCTTACAATTTATAAAATTAATGGACTGATTACAAGACTCTTGTCATAAGACTCATTACAGTGTTTTTATTTTAATCACATGATACCATTTTTAAATGCTTTTTGTTAATTTCATAATAAACAATATGGTTCTTACGTAAATTTGATATTAATAACACCATAATAGTTCTTCACAAATCATTGTCCAAATCACACGTGCCTGCAATTGCATAACACTGATGAAAAAAGGAGAAAAATGATTACACTAAAAAATTGAATGGCTAGCTCCGTTTAGATACCAATGAAAAATAAAAATTATTTCACTATTTTAGTTTATTTTTATTACTATTCATAAATCCCACTATACTATTTCAGTTAACTTTTAATTTTATTTACAATATTTTTAGTAATAAATTTTTAATTTTAACAAAAAAACAGTATCTAAACAAACCAATAATCGATCAGTTTCGTACAACTTTTTTCCTTGGTCAGTTATTTTGGATTGTAGTCTCTTAGGTCACGTTAGCTCAGACAAAAGGGTTTGGCAAAATATGTGATCCAGATCTTCTTATCTAGCAAAAGGCAAAAGGTAGTAACAGAGAGCTGAGACATGTGAGCTCCAGTGGCGGCTCCAATAAATTTTTTCAGAGTGTTCCTTAATAAATATAAATTATATAATTTAATAAAAAATATTGATCTTGGACTTTTTTCTTGGGGTTTATTAGGTATTTGGGCTTGCTATGTTATAATTTTTTTTTTCAGATTTTAGTTCAAATATATTTTTGGGCTTTTTTTTGCTTGAAAGCCCAATATATTGTTAAGTAGAATAAATTATGGAATAAAGTTTAATTTTATTAGTATAAAAAAGAAGAAATTACACTATTGGTCTCTGAAGTTTACCCTAGTGCGCAATGGGTCCCTCAAGTTTGAAGAGAATATAATTAGTCCCTTAAGTTTTAAAACTGAGTTGTGTTGGTCTTTTTACTAACTGTTGTTAATGGTGTTACTTGCGTGGCTAACAGTATAATGACTTGGTTTAAAAAAAAAATGATGTGGCATATTTTTAATTAAAAAATTAAAAACTAAATTTACATGTGAAAAAAAAAATCACTGGTACCAAATTAAAAAAATTATTTTCTACTTGTTGTAAAAATCCACAACGAGAGAGGGTTATCTGGCAACCGGTGATTTTTTTAATTTTTAATTTTCTGTTAACTAGATTTCCAGAACTTTTAGACAGTTGATTACTTGAACATTCTTAATTTCTTACATATCATCGTTAGTGTTTTCTTACAACGAACATGGAAAATTGGCAACTACAATTATAAAAAGCATAAGCTCGCAAAGACAAAACAAAATTTTAAAAGAAAAAGTGAAACACCAAACCTCAGCTTTGGATTCAATGGTAAGTCCAAAGAAAGCAATCGACACAAAATGCTTGCCCACAGACTCCGCTAATTTGATCTGACTGAGCCAATACGACGAAGTCTCAAGCCTATCGAGCCGGCATTTGCTACAATTCTCTGCACTGTGGTATGGCGTGCCTGGACTCTTAGCCCTCGTCAAAGACCGCGGCACCACGGGAGTCTTCGGCAAAACCACATTGATTGCGTCCAAATTCGTCGCATCTTTTTCTTCAACTTCTTCTAGAAAGGAAACACTTTTTTTCTTCAACTTGGGTGGTATTGTTTTTTCAGGGGTACTCTGCTATGTAAAAAAAAAAAATTACCGGTCACCTGATAACCCTCTCTCGTTGTGAGTTTTTACAATAGGTAGAAAATAAATTTTTTAATTTGGTACAGGTGTTTTTTTTTTCTCACGGTGTAAATTTAGTTTCTAATTTTTTAATTAAAAACATATCATATCATTAAAAAAAAATATAAAGTTACTATTTCGTTAGCCACGTAAGTAATATCGTTAACAACAGTTAGTAAAATGACCAACACAACTCAGTTTAAAAATTAAGAGACTAATTGTACTCGCTTCAAACTTGAGAGACTAATTGCGCACATAAAATAAACTTTAAAGACCAATAGTATAATTTCTTCTAAAAAATTTAGGATGTTTTCAATTTTTTTTAAAGGTAATAAATATAAAATTTTAAATTATTATACATATAAAAAAAAAAAAAAGTCAGGTCAGGGTGGTTATAGGACCACCCTGACCTTCAAGTACAACCGCCCCTGGTGAGGCCGATTTGTAATGTACTCACTGTAGTTCTGATTAACGCCTGAGACTCAGAGACTTCAACAACGTCTAGAAAACAACGTAACAAACACTATCATCTACGTACTCACCCTCTTTCTCTCTCCGCATCTGTTTCAATTCTACTTTCCAAAAAGAAACGAACTGCTCATTTAATTTTAATTTTTTTGGTAACTCAAGTTTTAAGGTTTTTTTTTTTTTTTTAAAGAAAATTACAATACGAGTTTTCTACCTTGACTTATAAATATTTTATGTACGAGGATGTATCAGTTACAAAATGTTTTTTATGTTGAATGGCTAGCATATTCACATGTTTCAATTCCTATTATATTAAGCACATAGAACTGCGTTAGCCATTAAGCACGCTAATTTTTTGAAAGATTATGATATCATTATGGTTGACCCTCTCCCTTTCTCAAAGTTCTAGTAATTTTTCGATTATAAAAAAAAGAAGCAAATTACAGCTTACCCACGTATGGTTTGACTGAAATTTAAGCTGTCTAACTGTAGTTTAAAATTTGACACTTTACTTACTTGAGGTTTGACCCAAATTTAAGTTGCCTATATGTGGTTTGAAATTCCTTGATGAAGGTGTTATGATGGATAGTTTTTTATCTTATTTAATTTTGTATTTTTATGTTTATTGTGTTTTTGGAGAAGAGAGATATAAAAGTGGAGCAAAATTACATATTTAACTTTGTTTTAACAGATATGGGTTATAGAAATCTAACTGAGCTAACCATAGGTGGGTAAAATTTCAAATTTCAAACCACAAGTAGGCAACTTAAATTTTGATCAAACCACAGGTGGGTAAATTGTAATTTGCCCTAAAAAAAGTTTTAGGTATTTTTCTTTTAAACTTATAAAATTCTTCATTTAAGTCTTAATTTCACACACACACACACACACACACACACACATATATATATACTAGCCTCTGAGCATGCGTTCATGCGCGTGCTCAGAGGCTTTTTTATATTTTTTCTGTAAAAGTTAATAAGCATCTATTATAATTTAGAAATATTTTTTTTATTTTTTTTAAATATAAAAATAATAAACTTTAGAGATAAACAGTAACTGTAATTTCTTTTTTGAGCGTAAAGGAAAAAAATCTTAAATTGAAAAAAGATCCTAAATTTTAGGAATTTTCTTTTTGAATTCAAAATGAAATTTTTTATTTGACATTTATGACCCTATTTCTAAAAGAGTTATCATTCATTAATAAGGATATTTTTAAATCACATAAAAATCCAGTTGAAAGAGAGGAATCCTCTTATATATAGAATAGATATATATATATATATATATATATATATATATGATTGCGTGTATATATATATATATATATATATATATATATATATATATATATATATATATGTAATATAATATAATATAATATGAATCTACCTAAATTTTTTATTTTATTTTATTTTATTTTTAATAAAATTCCCTATTTGTTGTGACAATTGATTTTTTTTTTAAACCATAAGGTTTAAATTAAACTTATCCAATATTATGAACTTTAAATGAAAATTACCAAAAATACATTGTAAATTTTTTTTTTTGATTTTTAGGGTTGATATTGCAACCTTATATCATTTGAGAACATTAAAAAAAAAAGGGTTTAGACCCCTTAGATAAATTATGGGTGGAATTATTAAATTAATTATCTGTCATGTAACTTCATGCAAACAAATGAATGCATTAAAATTAAACAAATTTTTTATTATAAAAATATAAATAATTAGTCAAATTAATTTTTATTTAAAGCATGTAACACTTGCATTCATGCATACATATAGATACATTTAAAAGTAAACACAATTTTTATCATAAAATATAGATAATTATTCAAATTATTTTTTTAAAGTAAACAAAATTAGTCACATACTAAAATTCTTACCTAAATTTAATACTACTTATGATTTTTTTTTTCTAATTTTTAATAAGATAAAACATGTGATTTTATTGAGTATATGTGATTTTTTTTTTAATTTTATTGTTCATTAATATTAAATTTTTAGTATTTTGCACTCATTAACTCACTTGACACAAAGACTAACAAACTTAAGTAGACACATGGCACAAGCTTAAGTGGATAATTATGATGCAGTTCCCACATAAATTTAGACTCATGGTGAAAAATTGGATTATAATTTTAAATTCAAATTCAATTTTCTCTAAGTTTTACCTATTAATATATATATATATAGATGCCTTATAAATTTCAATTTTTTTAGTTATATAATTATGTTTTATGGTTTATTATATTGGACTCCTCGTTTTCTATACTAAATTAACTAATTTGACACAAAAAATTAAAAATTTAGATTAGAGGAGACACATGGCACAAAATTAAACTCTAATTGAAATTTAATTTTTACACTAAATTAACTCACTTGGCACATAATTCTAAAATTTAAATTAGATGAGACACATGGCGCAAAATTAGACTCTAATCAAATTCCAATTTGAAATTTAATTGGATTTTCTCTTTACTTTACCTATTATTATATATAGAGATTTTGTGAGGCATCAAATCACAACGCAAATGTCTTGGAATGGTTAAAACCTAACAAACTCTCCATTTGGCCATTCTATGACAAAACATCTAATACAAACTCATCTAGTATATAGACAATCTCAAGAAATAATTAGACTAAACCAAGATTGATTATGATTGAAAACAAGTAATATATCTTTCTTAAAAGTATGAACAAACAGATTGATGCATGTTGAAATAGAACACGTAAAAACAACAGCTTGCATAAGAATTTAAATCTCATCGCATATAAGATAGTCAATAAGCTAGCATAGCACATGTGAGAAAAATATATTTCTAGCAGAAAATCTCCATATATACTAAACATAATTTCAATGACCACAATTACCTATCAAAAAAAAAAAAACCCATAATTTGATATCAATAGTCAAGTTCAGGCCAAAATGGGGTTTTATCCCTTTCAAAAAAACTTTCCAGCAATTTGTCCCATTTCTCAAACTATATAGAGAAATGCCTCTGTTTTAAAACTTGACATTACGATAATCGAGTTCTGCGGAAAACTCAATGATATTATAATCGAGTTTGTACGAGCTAGCGTGACATTTTCATTTTTTTGAATCCGTATATATCTCAATTTCTGTAAAATTGAGTTATATACCCGACTATAAAATTATCGAGTTATAAAGCAAAATCGGTATCTCTAAAATCAAGTTATGCTCGTGTTATAACATTGCATCTGCTCCCATTCAGACTGTCTTGTTTTCCGTCTGAATTGAATTCCACTGCTGCTCCACAGATCCACAGTTGCTTCCAGACTGAACTGAAATTTCTATCACCTCAAGTAAAAAACCCATACCAGAATTTTATGGCAATAATATTTTCATTTGATATTGTACTGAATTTTTTTTTTTTGTTGAATGAGTGTTATGTGAGTACATTAGTGTGATTTTGGTTGTTTGTTGTGGTAAATTTTAATCACAAGAGAATGAGAATCTTTAGCATAGCAAGAAGTAATCAACTATATACCTTATTTTTCTTAGATTGTTATAAGATGGTTAGTGAAATGATGGATAACACATAATTATAAGAATATGATAAGTAGCGTTTATGGTCATTTTGATAACTCTTAAAGACTTTTATCAACAAATCAGCAATGCAAAAGCCATAAAAGTGGTTACTATAGACGAAATAGTATGCTGGTCTCCCTATCTATTATTTGTTAATATGCGTCCATAGGTGGTGGGACTCACATATCATGCATTAATGCATTCCATACTTTAGTTGAACGTACATAATTATCATTGTCAGACATTGACAACAACACTATGTCTTACACAGAATGTCTAGACATTAACCATAACATCTAATCTTCGTAGGTAGAAATTTTTGGAAATCATCATTTCTTGAATCTGAGAAGTCTGAAATATCTTTATCATTGTCTAAAGCAGTAATTTCATTAATAGACTTGATGGCTTTCTCTTGCGCCTTCCCTGATAGATGTTTCCTAGCCTTTTGAACTGCATGAAAACGGTCTAGTCGCCTTTGCATTTGATTGTTCTCCCCTTCAAGATGACCAAGTATGTTGGTAGGTTCGTCTCTAGGTAACTCGGCTGACCATGCCTTAGGAACTCGTAACCCATGCCATTGACTATACACCTCCAACTCACACCTCTTCTCGTATAGCTCTGACCATGGTTGTTCTGCTGTAGAGAACTTTGTTATGGTGGTATTTGTACTCAGTTGTGCAGGTTTGCTGATCATGATGTGTTCGACGCTTCCTAAACTCTCGTGCGTGTATATTGGAATATTAATGAAATCTCTTTTCTTTCCATCCCATTTCCTTTCATAGTGGTCTATGTATGTCGGTAATTGTTGCTTTTCTAGAACTTGTGATGATACATTTGTTGAAGTAGATCCAAACTTGTTTCACAGCATACGTTTTGATCTTAAGGCGTTGCGATTCATAGCTTAGTCAGTTGAAGAAGTTAGTGGGATAGAAATAGTTCATTCAGTATTGTGGTGCATTTATAAGCTCATCTTATGGTCCAAATATCATAATATATATATATATATATATATATATATATATATATATATATATATATATAAGTATCAGGGCTTGTCATGTCAATACAGGCTAGACAAACGATACATGAATGGGAGCACCCATGCTCCCATTATTACAGTGTATTTCCACATGTGTACAGTAGTATAAGTCAATTATATTTGCATAGTTGTAGTGTACTTGACCAGATCCTCATCCCTAATTCACACAGTGTCATGCATTATACATCATTGTACGATCATTCTTTTGTTTATGCTATGAGCCACATGATAGTTCTAGCATGTAAAATTACATCAATTTAGAAATGTCTTAGTCATGTACCATGTTATGCAATTATACATTATTTATTAACAATTGATGTAAATTGTTAACTCGATCTTTTGATGTTATTGTAGTCAGCATCAATGGGTGACCTTTATCACTACAAGCCTGCAATGTGTTCACCGCGATGGGTTGTTGCTGGGTACTAGAAGATGAATTCAGCTATCCCATCAATCCCAACCTGCGAAATAATGCACAGGTCCACAATACCATAAGGGCGGAGTGGGACTAGTTACTCCATAAACAGGAGATATTTTATGATGAGATGGTCGATTATAAGCTGTCAGTGCCTTGGTGACTCGCATCATAGATGCCAAGAGACAATATTGAAGAACTTCGTAGAGCATTGTGTTGCATAAGAGAAGAAAATAATCGAATGAAGATACGTCTCAATCGATATCGGACCTAGGTGGAGATTTGAGAATCAGTGGAGTGTAATTTGTATGAGCATACACGATACATGCAATCACTCCTTGTAGCACCCATTTATCAGTCAGACGTGGAGATGTCAGATGAAGAGTAGTTGTGTTGTGGTCCACCTGCACTTTGATATGTAACTATTATCCTTAATTATTTTTTAGATGTATGTGTGTCACTGTTGTTGTATTTGTATTGTGTAGGAAATAGTGTTTATGTTAAGGGGACAATGTAAACCTTGTCATCATTTGCACAAATATGAATGTTTGATGCGTAATCTTGAATGACTACTTATAGCAAAGAGGTAGGCAATTTATTAGATGCATTACACATAAATCCTAAATTTTCCTACACAGGATGCCATCAATATGCATGACCTGCATATCGACCAACTGGCATTACCAACATTGATAACATAATTCTAGAGATAGTACACACCCCACATAGAACCTAGCTAGGTGATATAGGACACTATTACGTTTTGTTGGGGGTGAGCTACTTGTTGGTTGCAGTGGCCTACTCTTTTGCAAGTTGTAGCAAGTGATACCTGCACCCCCGAAGGAACATCAAGTTGTTCTCCTTTCGGATTTTGGCCACAGCCCGCCTACATTGCTCCATGTTTCCCCCTTGGCATTTTCAGTGAGACTTGGTCCATCAAAGGTGCCCCAAGTAAAAGGAGATCATTATATAGAAAGTTGGACTCGTTTATGCGGTACTCCCATTCTCGCCGCGGTCCTGCATAATATTCCCTCTCATCATTGTCTCTCTCCCTCCTATAGTTATTAGGAAAACGAGGAAGAAGCCAGTTGCACATCGGCATTGCAAAAGGTGAATTTGACTGAGGTGTATCTAGATGTGATGCTTACACGACTATATATAGAAGGATTGCATGAGAAATTGTGTGATGTGGTAGTGTCGGCCATGTGCAAGTTGTTCAGTTAATAGTAGTTGTTACATGAGTCAGCTTGATTGATTGATATGACTAGATTGGGTGCAGCAGTTCAAAATGGTACAAGAGTAAGCTTAACTGCATAATAGTAATTGGTACATGTAGGTTGTTCACTTGATATGACTAGACTTGGTGCAATAATTCCAAGCTAATGCAGTACAGTGCAATAGGTAACAGTAGTATACACGTGAGACCGATAGTAGGGCTTGTGCTTGATTTGGCTGGACAGGGGCGGAACAGTGAACGGATGTCGAACAGTACACACATAATTGAGAAAATGACTCAACTCAACTGTAACTTTTGTTGACATGTGTGGTGTGTCTGATATGGTTGACATGACTGGTCTTGGGGCAATAGCAATAGATCCATGTAGTGTAGTGCAAAAGCATGCATAATGAATCATGTGAATGTGTTTCTATCTCAGTGAGCATGGTGAAACAGTCAAAAGCTATCCCATATCAATGGAAAAGTTGGCTGCATTAGTCATTTGAACTGTATTCACGTGATTCGGTTTGATATGACTAGAATCGGGGCAATAGTAACGGGTTGATGAGCGTACTGTGAAAAAGTTTGCGTGCATATTCACAACATGTAGAGATTATTCACGTGAAGCAGTTTGATAGGACTAGACTTGGTGCAAAAGTAGCTGGTGGATCAAGTTACTCTTAGACCTAATGCAGGAGCGCATAAGGTCGTGCCAAGTGTCGCTCTATTTTTATTAATTTCTTTTTGCTATTATGCAAAGCATGACCTAAACATATTTTACTATTATCTCATTAATTGTGTAAACTGACTGCACTGCAAGTGTTCATCAATAAATTTCGTAGTGAAAATATGATGCATGAGGTACAGTCCACATGGGGACCAAGTTTAGAATAATATAAATGTTCATTTGAGACGGAAACTAATATCCAATATTAAACCCATACATAAAAAGGGGGAGGTCAATCACTAGAAAATACATGACTAAAAAACCAAAACTTGCAATAAAAACAATTGCTTGAACTTCGTTGGCTAGCGTGATCCATTACTCCAAGGAAAATCTCCCAAGTGGTTCATCGGCAATATCAAACCCTATAAACCAACTGTGCTTTCACAAATCTTCAATTTGTATTAATAATTACTATAATCTAATAACACATGAATGCTGTAAAAAATTATGAAATAAATCTTATTTACATTTTTGGATCTACTTGAAATTATATAGAATCACATAATAACATAAAAAATTCTTACAGTTAGAACCATTTCAATAATAGTAATAATAATGATGATGGGCATGAAACTAAACTAACCATCATATTAATATATCAAAGTGCTTTCCACAAATACCATGTTCTTCAAACTGCTACTAAAATAACAAAATATACAACTGGCTGAAAGTCACTACACATTAACTACAAAAACTTCATCTCCCTCTTGGGTACAATGGTCAATGGTAATCATCAGGACTCAGATGGTGAAGAAGGTGGAACAGGACATTTATAGTTAGTTAAGTTCGCTCGCAAAGCTACAACATCGGCAACAAGACCATCTAAAAGTTGTCTATGGGTTGCTTGAGTCATCATAATGGTCTCCATCATAGCTCGAAGAGAGGGAGGAGGAGGGCCTGCAAGCGCTGCAATGGCAGTGTCAACATCTACCTCATCATCACCATTCTTGGCAATAGCAGTTGTGGGATCCCCATTCATGTCCTCATCAGGAACATCTCTAGCAATAGACCATACTCGTGGTCTGTTGGATGAACCAACACTAGGGTCGTCAAACTTCTTTTGGGCACTCCGCTATTTTAGAAATTTGGCTCCTATGGGGTCCAAGATGTGGACCAAGTTTTGGGAAGGAAAGTTCTGTAGTCCTAAGTGTTTGAGGACCCTATGGATGAAAACTGGAAAGAACAGACAATGCCTCTTATAATTGCTCCTATGCACCTCCATAATGGTTTGAAGGAAAAGGGAAGGAAAACAAATGGAACTATCGGTGACGAGGGCATAAAGAAAGAGACACCTATCTATAGGGATTGTATGGACATGAGAGATAGGGAAGATGTTGTGACAAGCTATCCTAAAGAAGATATAATTAAGCTTAGTTAACTCACTTGAGCTAATACTTCGGTTAGAACCCCAACTGACTGATCTTCCACAAAGAAAATTCATAACATCATCAATAGGAGAAGACTCAGAGTATGGATAAGTAGGTCTACAAATCACAGGTACATCAAGAGCATTGGATACTAAGTCCCTGGTTATCATACACGTTACACCACATATCCACGATATCACGTAATAACCATTGCAAACATCCTCATACATCGAGAGATTGGAATAGAATTCTCTAATCAAGTCAGCTGGAGGGGGTTCTATATTTGTACATAGAGACAGCGAATGCCTAGACTGTAGATTCCCACGGATAGAAGGATGCAATTCATCTGGATTGATTTGCCTTTCTCCCCAAATAGACCTATACTTCATCAAGTTTTCAAAGGTTTGCTCACATATGTGCATTTGGAACCTTAATTGATCAAACACCATTTCAGTTCAGATGCAGCCCCTCTGGCTTTGGATCTTCCCTTCTTACCTCGGAGCCATAACTAACTGATGGTTAGCAATGGAAACACGATCATCTCACAAAACTGCACACATATTAAATAAACAAAAAAAAAATGAAAACTAAACCCCAAAACCGCATTACGAAGAGATAAACACAACACCCACATTCTAATCCTCTTAATGCACAAGATGCATAGACATGCATTATGCATGAAGTACTACATCAGTAAACCCTAAATATATCTGGTAGTCATCTTGATTAGGAAACAATACTAATCAAAGTCTTAAACAATTATTAACAATAGCTTAAAGGGGGAAAACTACTTCCAAAATACTCATCAAAGTAATGATGAATGTTTCAGCACTAAATACTCATTTCCCAACTTCATTTAAATTTTTTCATACTTTCTCACCCACCAACACACAAACAGCCACGGGGACAAATATATACACACAAACACATACTCATTTCCCAATTGTACCTTCATATATTATATTTTTTATTTTCGTCTTGTTTTCCTAATCCATCAACAGTACATAATATGCTGAACCAAACCCAACTATTAAAGGCATGAAAGGTATAGAACCTATCAACAACTAAGTTTGTAATGACCCGTATAGAACAAAACACCCACGTTCATGAAAATCCCCAATTTCGCATGCAAACCCACATTCTAATCCTCCAACTTCTGTATTTCATTAGAGACCATGACATTTTTCAATGAGGTGTATAAAATCTGTTGACAAAATGCATACATAAGGGCCTATTAACCAGTTTTGACATTTGCACCCACAATCATGAAATCCCCAAATTGCCAAGCATGCATTATTAGCCCTAAATTTTTAGTTTTCAAAAAAATCTAATGTACTTTTTGCAACTACAGAGTATTAAACAGGCAAACAACATTCATACTACCTAACTCATTAAGCATTTCAGATCCAAACACCCAATTTCATCCCAATCTACATAAACAAAGAAGTTTGAAACTGAGAAGAATAATGCACTTTAAAGACAATAATGATTAAAAGAGTCTTATTGCATAAAATCTTCGAAGAATTTGCGTGAGAAATTGTCGATTCTAGCCAGATATGTCGAGAGCAACTGAAAACCGTATTTCTCAATTCCTGCAAATTCTATAGAAATGGTGAACTTATCATCATGGCTTAGGGCATAACTCGATTTTTAGTTAATTGAGTTACTTATAGTAACTTGATTATTTAACAATCGAGTTACTCCCTTTTTATTCCAAGTGCACTCCAGACCTTTGGACGGATTCAGATTCAATCTAGGAGGAATCCAAGTGTTCGAAGGAGTCTTGCAAATAACTCGATTTCCATATTATCGAATTACGTGCAACATAACTTGATAAAGACAAAATTGAGTTACTCCCATTTGGTTCCAGGTCCAATCCAGAACTTTGGATGGATCCAAATGCAATCCTAGAGGAATCCAAGTGTCCAAAGGGGTCTTGTGAATTACTCGATTTCCCTATACTCGAGTTACGTTCAATGTAACTCGATATAACCAAAATCAAGTTACTCCCTTTTGGTTCCAAGTCCAGTCTAGAACTTTGGATGGATCCAGATGAAATCCAGGAGGAATCCAAGTGTCCAGAGGGGTCTTGTAAATAACTTGATTTCCTTATAATCGAGTTATGTGCAACGAAACTCGATAACAAAAAAATCGAGTTATTTGAAGTATGCATATCCCCTTAAACTGAAAACTCATGCAGAACTATTCACTGCCATGCTAATTTTACCTGTTTATTCATCATAAAATTTTACTTGTTCACAACCACTTCCATAAACAAATCATCCATACAATTCCAACCACATCCATAAACAAATCATCCATTCATTTCCAACCACATCCATAAAAATTTAAAAAGAAATCATACATACAATCTACAAAGGAAATCAATAGCCATTATACTTTTAAAACCATTGAACCAAGTTTTTCACAACGTAAGTACAACCATTTATATATAAACTAGCCCCTAAGCACGCGTTCACGCGTGTGCTCAGAGGCTCTTTTCTTTTTGTGGGTAAAAGTTAGTAATTTGAATTCATTATAATTTTTTTTGTAGGTAACATTTTAGTGGGAGTTAAAATGTATCTACTTATAAAAAAAAGTCTATATATCTATTTAGTTTAGTTTTTTTTTTATTTAGTTTTTTTTTTTGGATAAACATGGGGTGTTTTTTTTTAGGAAGAAAACAATGTGAGTTGTTTAACTTATTTTTCTATTTAAAAAAGAAAAACAATAAACATATAGTTACTTTGAAGAAGTGGGTTAGTAGAATAGTGTTCCTATTTTGTAGGCAATATTTTAGTGCAAGTTAGACATGTATTTTTACCAAATTATCCTTTAGTTTTGTCTCTACTTAAATCTAGGGGTGTAGGGGTATTTTGGAATTAAAAAAAACCGGTCCAAATAGGGGAAGCCCCTTAAATAGTAGTATAGATGATGTCTTCTCATACTTTACAAAAAGAGATTTGAGTTCAAATAGCGTCACAAAAACTATCTCTTTGCCACGAATCCCATATCTGCACAAGTATAAAGAAAATACATCAATACCGCATCTACTAAAAGAAGCAACTACTTGTACAACTAATCACAAGATTGCCCAAAGTTCAACTAAATTTGATACATTGATATTACTATCATGGTTCCAATTTAAAAATTACTCCAGGAATCTTAATTACAACTTATATAATTTAATATCTACAAATGTAGGGGAACACTAAATTCGCCAATTAAAAATCAACTACTTCGTCCATTATTAACCAATACATATATCATTGTAGTTTAGACCTCTAGTATCATGCATGCCTAAACATGTGAATTCATAATGTCTGCACAATGCTATTAACAAGACTAATTGACAACAGATGATGAGAATAACTGATGATATATCCCCCCTTGTTTCTATGACTTGTAATTATTACTTGCTATGTAGCACCACGGGTTATTGACTTTTTAATTGTTTTAAGAAAATATTAATTATACATTGAATTACCCAAAGTAAACACAATGTGTAATACTTAAATTTTACTAAATTAAAATATAAAATATAATAAATAATCAAAAGATCAAACGATTGTATTAAGTATTGATAATAGATAAGTTTCATCTGATTCGATGTTGTTTCTTCCTTTAAATTTATTTTAAATAATTTTATATTATTCAAGATAACATATGTTCATGAATTTTACTTTAAATCAAAAGATGAAAAACTTGAAACATTGGGAAACAAATAATTTTCTTCAAGTAAATTTAAACCTCATGAATATTTAGATTCAAGGTTAAATATAACATTTATAATGTGATGAATACATTATTTTCTACAGCTTCCAAGGCAATCAATATCAATATATTTACTTGCAAGTTAAAAAAAAAAACCCTCATAATACAACAATAAATAGAATTAATACATGAAATTATTCAAAAATCGAAAAAAAAATAAGTTACATTGATTATTAAAAATTCAGTCAAATATTTTGATGATGCACAAAAACACAAGATCATAGGTGACTAGGGTGAACCGGCCAAGAACCCTCCGATACTTAAGTTAGTTTTCCCTCTAGAACTCAAGAATTCCAACTTTTGGGGTTGTCAAAACTTACCTTGAATTGATATCGCTAAGTCCTTTTATAGTGAGTTTTGGAGTGGTTACTTGTTTGATAACTCCCCCAATGTGAGTGGAAGTTAGAAGGTTCAAATTTAACTTCTATAACTACTATGAGAAGTTAAGAACTTAGTGGAAAGTTAGGCGAAGAATAATGAATTCGCCCTCACTTCAGAATAGTAGAATGTGGTCCGAATTATAAGCTTTGGATAAAAATTCACTCTAAAAATCTATAACCATTGGGTGGTCGTCGAGGTCACTTCGTGAGCTGGACAAGCCTTTTGGTCCTGGATGACCTTCTGGTCCTAGACAACCCTTCTGGTCTTGGATGACCTTTCTTGTCTTAGACGACCCTTCTGGTCTTGGATGACCTTTCTGGTCTTAGACGACCTTTTTGGTCTTGAACAACCCTTCAGGTCATGGACGACCTTTCTGGTCTTGAACGACCCTTGCTAGTCCTAAACGATCCTTCTGGTCTTGGATGACTTTTCTGGTCTTAGACGATCCTTGCTAGTCCTGGACAACCCTTCTGGTCTTAGACGACTTTTCTGGTCTTGGACGACCTTACTGGTCTTGGACGACCCTTTTGGCCTTGGACGACCTTTCTGGTCTTCAACACCCTTTCTGGTCTTGGATGACCTTGCTAATCTTGGATGACCTTTCTAGTCTTGGACGACTTTTCTGGTCTTAGATGACCTTTCTGGTCTTGGACAACCCTTCTGGTCTTGGACGACCTTGCTGGTCTTGGACGACCCTTCTGGTCTTGGACGACCCTTCTGGTCTTGGACGACCCTTCTGGTCTTGGACGACCCTTCTGGTCTTGGACCCTTCTAATCTTGGATGACCTTTTTGGTCTTGGACGACCTTTCTAGTCTTGGAAGACCTTTTTAGTCTTGACCGTTCCTTTTGGTCTTAGATAACCTTTTTGGTCCTAGACGACCTTTCTGGTCTTGGAAGACCCTTCTGGTCTTGGACGACCCTTCTGGTCTTGGGGACCTTTACAACATTTCTGGTCTTGGATGACCTTTCTAGTCTTGGACAACCCTTCTATGTTGCATCCATAGGTGTCGTCTAGGTCAAAAAGACAAGAATGACTATACCTAACGAGACGGTCGTCCATAAACAAATGGGTCGTCCATAAGGAAAGCACATGGACGACCCCCCAACACTTGGTAAAATTCTAGGGAATTTTATCCACACAAACTAGTAAATTGAACCAAATGTTATTATTCTAAGGCATGAGTAAGACCTCGGTTCATCATTATATCCTCCAATTGAGTACTTAACTTCCAATGACAGTTATAGAAGATAAAGATGAAATATAACTCCCATAGCGGTTTTGGAAGTTATCCTTGAACCCTCTGACCTCCTCAAATACAATAGAAGTTATAAATCAAATAATTGCTTTGAGAGCATACTATATAACACCCATTTAGACCAGATGAAGGTAAGTTGGACATATCTCCTCTAAAGTTGAAACTCTAGATTTTGAGAGAAACTAAATTAAGTATCGGAGGGTTCTTGGCCGGTCCACCCCGGTCACATTTTGATCACGTGTTTTCTTTTTTAGGTTTTTTCCAAGCTATTTCTAATCATTGAAGCCCGAAGCATTTAGTCTACTGATTTTTCTTCTCATTATCAATTGGCGTCGTCTGTGGGAAGGATTAATTTAGTATTTCATAGTTTATCTTTCCTTGACAAAAGGCTACATGGTTCAGACAAGATCAAGGGCCACTAGCCTAGGCCACAAGTTGAGTAGGGATGCTTTTAGCAATTCCCACCGTGATCGCTAGTGAGTGCCTTTCACGCAACCATCTTCCATCCAACACATACAGTCCATGGCAGTTGCCATGGTGAAGTTAACCCGTCAAAACCAAGATTTGACTAGGGAGATTAATCTAAGGAGGCAACATCATGAAGGATATGCTGAAGGGCAAGCCCAGAGTCAAGATAATAGAGGAGGAAATGCTGAGCTCGAGAGCCAGTCAAAGGGTACCACTTCACGAAGGGTGTCACACTTGGAGAGGGAGATGGACCAAATGGGGAAGGTCATGGATGAGATAAGGGAGAACATGAGAAGGGCGAATACCGTAGAAGATTTGGTTCACCCAACAAACTCCCTTTTCACGGCTTCCATCAACAGTCACCCCTTGCCTCTGAAGTTCAAGATGCCTTTCTTAGACTTGTATGATGGAACGCGTGACCCTTTCAATCATATTGCTACTTTCAAGACTGCAATGCACCTTCAAAGGGTTCTAGATGAAATTATGTGTAGAGCCTTCCCTACCATCCTCAAAGGTCCAGCATGAGTGTGGTTCAACAAGATACCTCCGAATACAGTAAGTTCTTTTGAAGAATTAAGTAAGTTGTTTGCCAATAATTTTATTGGAGGACAAATGCACAAACGTTTCTCGTCCAGCCTACTAACCATAGAGCAAGGAGAGAATGAAAGCTTGTGGTCCTTCATTACTTGTTTCAATAGGGAAGCCCTGACAGTGGATGAGATGGATGACAAGTTGTTATTGGTGGCCTTTCATAACGGAGTGAACTTTGATTTGTTCATCCACAAGCTTTATGAGCAAGAGCCTTAAACCATGGCTGAACTCGTCCATTCAGTCCAAAACTTTATGAATGTAGAAGACGCAATTATAGCTAAGAAGAGGAAGAGAGCTGAGAGGTTGGAAGCAGATCTTCCGCGCCATCTTGAGCAAGGTCCTCGTCCAAAGAAGGGACGAACAGGAGAGAAGAAAGATTGAGACAACAAGAAGGTAGGCTCTTCAGCACGGAGTCAGCAATACACGCCTTTGAATATGGCGCTTGAAAAAGTGCTCATGCAAATCAAGGATGATCCTTCCTTGAAGTGGCCAGAAAAAATGAAGGGAGATCCCAACAAGTGCAATAGGAACAAGTATTGCCGCTTCCTCAGAGATCATGGGCATGACACGGACGAGTGTTTCGATTTGAAGTAACAGATAGAAAAATTAGAAGAACCGTCATGACCTCCATTTGGAGAAATAAGGGTTATTATAGGAGGTACTTCAACAGGACAGTCTTCTAAGTCAAGAAAGATGTATCTCAAGGTGGTGCAAAACGTCCAACTCTCTGGGTGATCACCAAGGATGAGGACGGACGAACCTGCCATCACATTCACAGATGAGGATGCTGAAAGAGTTCACCACCCACATGATGATGCAATTGTTATCACTTTGCTCATTGCTGATTATACGACTAGAAGGGTGTTGGTAGACAATGGAAGTTCGGAAGACATCCTGTATTACCCCGCCTTCTAGCAAATGAGGCTTAGACGTGATCAACTTCGTCCAGTATGTTCGCCCTTGATAGGATTTGGAGGAATAAAAGTGCAACCCGTAGGAACCATTACATTACCTGTGGTGGTAGGATCATACCTGCAACAAATAACCAAGGAAGTGAACTTCCTCGTAGTAGACTATTCGTTTTCTTAAAATGCCATCATCAGAAGACCAACTCTGAACAGCTGAAAGGCAGTAACATCTACCTACTGCCTATCGGTCAAATTCCCTACGGAGTATAGGGTAAGGCAAGTGCAAGGGGATCAGTTAGCAGCAAGAGAGTGTTATTTGGCCATGTTGGCTACGGACGAATAGGTTCAGACAATGAGCATTGAGGAGAGAAGAGTTGTTGTAGAGCCCACCGAATTGCTGGAAGAGAACAACTTGGAAAAGTATACAAGGGTTGGAGCAAGTATGGAAAGCAAGATGAAGCAAAACCTTATCCAGTTCTTAAAGAAGAGCATTGATATATTTGCATGGAGTCACGAAGACATGCCAGGTATTGACCTTAGTGTCATTACCTATCATCTAAACATATATCCTTCCTTCAAGCCTATGCGTCAAAAGAAAAAAAGTGTTTGCCCCTCAACAAGACAAAGCCATTAAAGAAGAAGTTTAAAAGCTAACTACAGCAAAATTTATATGGGAAGTTTATTACCCGGACTGGTTGGTTAATGTGGTGATGATCAAGAAGGCTAATGGCAAATGGAAGATGTGTGTGGACTTCACCGATCTAAACAAGGCTTGCCCCAAAGATAGCTACCCGTTGCCACATATTGATCAGTTGGTGAACTCAACAGCGGGTCATAAGCTGCTAAGTTTCATGGATGCCTTCCCAGGTTATAACCAGATAAGGATGGACGAGGCGGATCAAGAAAAGACATCCCTCACCACCAGTCAAGGCCTGTTTTGTTATGAGATGATGCCCTTTGGGTTGAAAAAAGCGAAGGCAAATTATCAAAGGCTGGTGAACCATATGCTTCATCTACAAATTAGGCAAATGTGGAAGTTTACGTAGATGACATGCTGGTAAAGAGCCTAGACAAGGATAAGCACCTGGACGACCTCCAAGAAACATTTGACAAGCTTAGACAGTACAACATGAAGCTAAATCTGAGTAAGTGTGCTTTTGGAGTCTCGTTTGGTAAGTTTCTCGGATTCATGGTTTCTTACAGGGGAATTGAGGCAAACCCCGATAAAATCCAAGCAATTTTGAATATGGAAACGCCAAGGAACATCAAGGAAGTCCAGTCCCTCACCAGACAAGTTACTGCCCTTACCAAGCTCGTTTCTAAAGCTATTGAAAAGTGCTTACCATTTTTTAAAGTTCTTAAGAAGGCATTTGAATGGACGGGCGAGTGTTAAAAGGCCTTTCAAGACCTCAAGGCCTACCTCACAACAACCCCTCTACTGAGCCTGTCCGTACCTAGTGAAGAATTATATTTGTATCTAGTAGTGTCCCCGCATGCAATAAGCTCAGCATTGATTAGAGAAGAAGGAAAGATACAGAAGCCAGTCTACTATACAAGCCAAGAGCTGAGAGGGGCCGAATGACGATACCCCATGACGAAAAAGCTAGCATTTGCTTTGGTTACAGCTTCTAGGAAATTAAGGCATTATTTTCAGGCTCATGTCATCAATGTCTTAATAGATCATCCATTAAAGAAGGCAATGACCAAGTTGGAGGCCGCAGGACGACTAATCCAATAGGCTATAGAACTTAGTGAGTTCGATGTCAGGTACCAACCAAGAAGCGCGATAAAAGCACAAGTATTGGTAGATTTCATTGTAGAGTTCACTCCGTGTAAAGGAGAGCTAGATGAGGTGGGCAAAGCTCAGAGATGGATCATCCATGTGGATGGATTGTCTACACTACATATAGAAGGGAAATGAGTTGTTTTGCAATCCCCAGAAGAAGATAAGTTAAAGTACAAGGTTCGTCTGCAATATCCAGCAACCAACAAGGAAGTGGAATATGAAGCCTTTCTTAAAGGGCTAGAATTGGCAAAATCCTTGGAAGTAGAATTCATTGCTCGTCCAAGGAGACTCTCAGCTGGTTATGGGTCAAGCGAACGGAACGTATGAAGCTAAGGAAGAGTGGATGAAGAAATATCTTAATAAGGTGAGACGCCTTGTGAAAAGATTTAAGGAAGCTAGTTTCTTTCAAATCCCGAGAGAAGAAAACATGGAAGCAGATGCCTTAATGAAGGAAGCCTGAACGAGTGAATCAATGGATGAGTTTGACAAAATTCAATATTTCTTTCATTTGCTTCTTTGTAGGAATTTTAATGACATTTCGATTGAAATTCCTAAATTTAATTAAAGGAAAGAAAACTCCTTTGAAGCAATTTAATCACTATGAACATATTTGGAATTGGAGAATTTTCTTACATCAATTTTTATGGTCATTTTATTTTATGAATTATTAATTCTAATTTTGATTAAGGAATTAATAATCCCAAAGAATTTGTCATGATGAATATGGTGGAGTCAAGGACTCCACTAAAAATATTAGAGTCAAGGACTCCATAAATTTAAAAGAGTCATGGATTCCATTGATGGGGTAAAGTCAAAGACTCCATTATTTTTGTAGAGTCAAGGACTCCATTGATGGCATGGAGTATTATTTTTGTGGAGTCAAGGACTCCATTAATGAGGTGGAGTCAAGGACTCCATTATTTTTGTGGAGTGAAGAACTCCATTGATGGGGTAGAGTCAAGGACTCCATTATTTTTGTAGAGTTAAGAACTCCATTTAAAGAGAACATTACATCACAACTTTAAGAGAATTTTTATTTGGTAATGTACAAGTAGGAGTTACGAGTCAAGGACTCGTATTTAGAGCTTCATGCATGGAGTTAGGAACTCCTCATGAAACTCGATCCTATTTGCATTACCAAGCAAAAATTCATATTTTAAAAATGAGGGAGAGAGAGAGATTTAGAGAAGAAATGGACTGATGAAATCCCACATACAAACCTATGCTATTCCTCCTCTGCTTAATATTGCTCTCTCTATCCTTGCCTCTTTTTTTTTCTTCTCTTTATGTCTCTGCCTTGCGCGTACTTGCCATCTTCTCTTGTATATCTGCATTTTTCTCTTTTCTTAATTCTTCCTCCCCTCTTTTTTTCACTTGTGCGTGCCTCTCTATTTATAGAGAGACTCCAAAAGAAGTTGCTCCCTTATTTTTCTCTCAACTGATCAGATGATGGAGCAGTTTTCGTTAGTTTTTCTCTCCATAACTCCTAATTTTGTGTTCAGCTGTGACCCATTTTCACCAAACTGTTCTCCTTAATTTCTGCCAGTGACACTTCTTTATCCACTTTTCAACTTTTCAATTTTTTATTATTATATTTACTTCAGCCGGCCATCTTTTCGCCCTTTATCTCTTTTATTTATTTAGGGACGTGACATAATGCCATTGTGGCAATACTGCCATAAACCCATCTTCCTTATATTATTTTTTTGCACCATTTTTTTAAAATTAATTTTGTTAATTTTGAAGGGCTTTTTTTTTTTTTTTTTCATGAACTTGTCCAAAATTTATATTTTTTGATAAATCTTGCTTGGACATATTTTTTTAAGTAACCATTTTTTTGTTGTTGAAAATTTAATATTTCAACAAAGACGGTGTGTTACTGGATGGTAAGGAGGCCGCTATGAAGCTGAAGTTATAGGCAGCGTGGTTCATGCTAATAAAAGGCATCTTATATAAACGGGGCTTCTCCCATCCGTACCTGAGGTGTCTTAGCCCCGAAGAAGTAGATTATGTAATGAGAGAAGTCCACGTAGGAGTGTGTGGGAACCATTCAGGATTACGATCCTTAGTGCACAAGCTAATTAGAGCAGGTTACTATTGGCCCACTATGCAGAAGGATGCCCAGATATATGTCAAAACTTGCGACAAGTGCCAGAGGTTTGGCAACCTCCTCAGGCAACCAACAGAGGAGCTCACCCCAATGACGACCCCGTGGCTTTTTGCCCAATGGGGGTTGGATATCATGGGACCATTCCCAACAACAGTCAAGCAGCTGAAATTCCTAGTAGTCGGTATTGACTATTTCACCAAATGGGTGGAGGCCGAAGCCCTGGCCACCTTCACGGAAAAGAATATGAAGCTTTGTATGGAAGAATATCATCTGCCGATACAGTATACCTAGGGTACTGATCTCAGACAACAGAAAACAATTCAATAATGATTCATTCCGAGATTTTTGCTCACAGTTGGGAATAAAAAATCACTATTCATCTCCTACCCACCCACAAGCCAACGGACAAGTCGAGGTAACAAACCGATCCTTGCTCAAAATTATCAAGACTCGCCTCGAGGGGGCAAAGGTGATATGGCCGGAGGAGTTGCCAAGCATTTTGTGGGCCTATAGGATGACAGCAAGGACACCTACAGGGGAGACTCCATTTCGACTGGCATACGGGAGCGAGGTAGTCATCCCGGCCAAGGTTGGACTCACAAGCTACACAGTTGGAAACTACGATAGCAGTAAGAATGATGAAGTGATACGCCTTCAACTTGACTTTGTGGATGAGGTCAGGGCGACAACTGAGTAGAGGTTAGCACGGTACCAAGACTTCATAACAAAGCATTACAACTCCAAAGTCAGAAGCAGGAACTTCCAAGTTGGAGATCTCGTCTTGAGAAAGGTGACAATAGCGATAAGAGACCCCACCCAAGGAAAGCTAGGACCTAATTGGGAAGGACCCTACATGATTACGTCATGGCAAAGGAAAGGAACTTACCACTTGGAGACATTGGACGAGCAAAAGTTGCATCACCTCTAAAACACGGAGCACTTGAAGAAATACTACCAATAGACGTCCTCAGCATGGACAACAATACTCCTCATTTCCAGTTTATTGCTTTTTTAAAAAAAAAAATTTATTATTTGTAGTTTCTTTTAAGCCTGAAAGGCAATTTTTTTTTTCAAAGAACAATTTCTATACGCATATCTATCATACAATAAGAGGAGTTATTCAAAAATGTTGTGTATGCTATCTACGTCTCTACATAATCATTATTGAGTCCACATAATGGACGGGTTCATATTGAAATCCATAAGGTGGACAAGTTTATCCTAAAGGGATAACTTATATTCAAGTCCACAAAGTGGGCGGGTTAATCCTAAAGGGATAACTTATATTCAAGTCCACAAAGTGGACGGGTTCATCTTAAAGGGATAGCTTATATTCAAGTCCACAAAGTGGGCGGGTTAATCCTAAAGGGATAACTTATATTCAAGTCCTCAAAGTGGACGGGTTAATCCTAAAGGGATTAGTTATATTTAAGCACACAAAGTGGACGGGTTAACCCTAAAAGGAAAACTTATATTTAAGCCCACATAGTGGACGAGTTAATCCTAAATGGATTACTTATATTTAAGCTCACAAAGTAGATGGGTTAATCCTAAAGGGGTACTTATATTTAAGCCCACATAGTGGACGGGTTCATCCTAAAAGGGTGACTTATATTTAAGCCCACATAGTGGACAGGTTAATCCTAAAGGGATAAATTATATTCAAGTCCACAAAATGGATGAGTTAATCCTAAAGGGATTACTTGTATTTAAGCCCACAAAGTGGATGGGTTCATCCTAAAGGGATGACTTGTATTTAAGTCCACAAAATGGATGGGTTCATCCTCAAAAGATGACTTATATTTAGACCACGAGTCCATCCTAAAAGGATGATTTATATTTGTTTAAACCTCAAAGTTGACGGGTTCATCAAAAGAGTTGATCTGCAGATATTAAGTCCAAAATAGAGGGATACGTTGCAAATACATACTATAAAACATATAATCAAAATGTTATAAAGGCCCATACAGGGAGATGTCTACGTGAAAAGCCTAAAAAGTGATAGGCAATGGTTAAATTAACAAAAATATAGTTCTTCAAAACATCTTTACATCTAAACAAGAAGAAAAACAAACTAAATAAAAAATAAAAAAGAAACTACTGTTGGGCAACGGGGGTCTCCTCCTCCCTCTCCTCAATCGTCTAAACAACTTTGGGTTGACGGGTGCAATCCTCGATGGACTTTTTCTTATCTGCCTTTTGAGCCTCCCCATCACTTTGAAGGTCGGGGTTGGAATCATCACCAAAAGGCTCATCTATTCCTTCAGTATCAATGGGGCGGGCTAGAGTCTAGCCTTTAGGGTCTATAGTGATGTGAGAAAGGTCCAAGTCTGGGAAGGGCGCCTTGATCTAATGAAGGCAGACATCAAAACCGTCAGCAAAGGAGGTGCCTAGTTCACTCAGAAAAGCATTGGAATCACGATACTCTTGTATAGCATCCTCCTTTGCCTGACGGAGACTATCCTTACCGTCCTTAATCTCCCCCTCCTTGTCCTCAAGGACTTTTCTTAACACTTCAACCTACTTATCCAACTCATCCTGAAAATGCTCCGACGCAGTGAGCTTGTCCTTTTGGACCACCTTCTAGGCCTTTAGCTCTGCTAACTTCACTTCCGTCGCCTTTGCTTTTGCCTTAAGACGTTCTATCACCGTCTCCTGGGACACACAACGCTCCATCAACCCTTTCATCATGAGGACTCCCTGTAGTAACCACAAACCAAGGGTAAGAAAAATAATAATCGACGCGACAGAAAGAAATTAGGACGGATACAAACCTGTGCAAGATTGAAAAGACCCTTCTCCCCTATAGCTCGGTGGCGTGGTTGCCCAGGTTTTCATAATCTATTTAATAATGGATGCAATTTGTTTAAGGGCATAGTGAGAATCCTCATGAAGGAGGACAGATGGTTTCTTTTTTACGGGATCCTGGCTAACCATCAAGCCATTTCCCTTCCCCGGACCGGGCTTGGGGGGTAACTTGAAGGGGCTAGAAATTTCACCAGTAGTTGGTCCTGTCACCACCTTAGGCTTTTTAGCCTGACGATCCACTTTTTTCAGACGGCTTTCTCTTGGTGGACGTGTGAGCCTGACCCATCTTAGGAGGAAGGCTCCCCTCCTGCTTCTTCTTAGCAGCAACCTGCTACTTGATGAAGGCTCTCCTCTTACTATCTTCCATTTCTCCATAAAAATGGATAGATAAGAGTCAGAAAAGGTACTAAAATGCTAAAAGGAAATTATTAGGCAACCGATTTTTGGCTCACTTGTCTGTCGTAGCAACAGGCAGCAGCTATAGGTTCAGGGCCGTCACAGTACCAATAGATAGTGTCCAACGTAACTAGCTTGGTCCATGTTCTCTCCGACAACTTGGTGGTCCTGAAGATTTTTTCCAAAAAACTCCATTGCTCAAGGGTGACTTCAGGACGGTCCCAAGCTGCAATAAGAGACGGTTAGGATAATTAAACAAAGTTAAAAAGTTGAACCCAAGACGGACGGACACCTACCAGATGGGGGCATTATACCCTAGGTTTTGTCTACAGGCATGTATTCCTGGTCGTCGGAGTGACACATCTAGTCGTCCCTTTGGATAAAAAAATATCGGCTCTTCTATACCTACATGTACTTTACATATATATATATATATATATATATATATATATAATAAAACTTATGGCCATCAACAATTTGCACACAAAGCCATTCATCCATGGGCCATAATATATAGGCAAGACAAAAGAAACTTTGAAAAAGTCAAGTCATGTAATAATGGTCCAAGCCATGAAAGCCATGCAATCCATGCAATTAAAAGACCAAGTGATGCATTAAGTTGGTTCATGCATAGGTAGTTCCAAACGGTTATCCCAACAATGAATAACTACCAAAGGCATTGCAATCCGTGGCTCATGAAACAAAAAAAAACTTCCAAACCCGGAACATTGACTTTACAAACAATTGCATTGTAAACTCATATATATTTATACACGGATTGGATGAAGTTTTATAATTTCCATTCAATCCCACTTGCAATCCGTGCACTTTTGGTGTCATGCAAAACAATATATCACATATATTGATCAATGCACACAAGGTTTATGGAATAATATCTTTATGCAGAAATTTGAAAACACAAAGATAACGGTATTTCTAAATTCTAAAATTCAATCACACGCTATACAATCATGATATGAAAACCTGGCTCTGATACCAATTGAAGGAAAAATTCTGGTTTTGTATCTCATACAAAACCCACAACGGAAGCAACGAACTAGGATCTATTTCATTCATGATTGATAACGTGCACAATATAAATTTCAGAATTTAAGAACAAGATAGCGTACCTTGGTGTGGAGAAATTCAAAACAAAGATTAGAAGTACTTGGGAACACTTTTAATCTTCACTCCAATTTCACTTTATGCCCAAGATGTGTGGTCTCTCAATCAGTTTTTCAAAGGGAGAATGAAAGTGTGTCTCACACTCTCTCACACACCGTTTCTTATTTTCTTTTTTTTTTTACTAATAAAAATTCTGTATGTTTCTCCCTTTATAACTAACTGATTATCTAATTGGACTGGCCTATTGGGCTTTTCCAATTGGGCTTTAGTGTGTGGCTTGGAGTGGGACCAAAAGGGACCAATAAGACACTAGCTCCAATGGGCCTTGGGCTTTTCCGTCAACTCTTGACAAGTCCAAAGTTACCATTAATTATATTTAATACCACTATATAAATATAATTGTACTCTAAGCCTTATTAATAAATTATATCCCAAGATTTTATTATACACGTAACCCCTTCATAAAATATTCGTAGTAACACAAAGTCATAAATGTAGACTGCCACTTTGTAAATTACTACATCTTATCCTTGAGTACCCGGTTTAATTCTTTAAAGTTATTCATTATATATTTATGAAATCCAATTTCATAAATATATATTTTAGTAATTTCTTACTCAAGTGGTTAGGCCTAACTCTTTGAATAACTGCAACCATTAAACTTATCTCAAGGGAATATTTTATATCTCCATCAAGAGACTATGAATTCCATCTTGAGAATATATGTTCCATTAACACTAAATGTGGCTGCCCAACATACTGAGGTTTTGACCGTCACTTCAGATCCCACTCCTGATATATCAAAGCAACCTACACTTCATTATCAGGTCCATTATTCTCTCAGGATTAAGAGTTCATGCAAATAGAAGTCGTGAAATTTATTATTCATTTGACAGTCATTAGGAGAATAACAAATCTCACAGCAGTCCTGTTCAATATGTCTTAACTCTTAAAACATATCAACATATCAACTAGAAGTCTCCACTTCCATGATCAAGACAAATCATCTTAGTTGACACGTTATAGTCTTCGTAGATAAAATGTCTAATTTCATCACCGACTACGAACTATAAATTCTGAGTTTACAAAGAACTTGTGATTTATATCTTTTGTGACTTTTCACATAAATCACATACAATGCATCTCATGGACTATATGATAATGTCCCATATTCATGCTACCATTATTTTAGTTAATAATAAAATAACTTTATCAATCACAATATTAAGTCATACATCATGTCATACATAATGTCATACATAATATCATACATAGCATCATACAATAGGATTTAAGGACACTAATCCTAACAATCTTCCACTTGCCCTAAAGACTATTGTGTACTAATCTAACTCTCATTCCTTCCAAATGTGACTCAAAAGTCCTTTGAGGCAGGGCTTTGGTAAAGGGATCTGCAAGATTATTTGCACTTTCAATCTTTGCTACCACAACATCTCCACGAGCAACAATGTCTCAAATGATGTGGTACTTCCTCTCAATGTGCTTTCCTTTCTTATGATTCCTTGGATCTTTGGATTGTGCAACCGCTCCACTATTGTTACAAAACAATGTGATGGGAACTTGCTCCATTCTCACAACACCAAGATCAGAAAGGAATTTCTTGAGCCAAACAGCCTCTTCTGCTGCTTCACAAGCAGCAACGTACTTGGCTTCCATGGTGGAGTCCGCAATACAAGATTGCTTAACACTCTTCCAACTTATGGCTCCACCTCCCAAGGTGAAAACACATCCTGAAGTGGATTTTCTGAAATCTAGATCTGATTGAAAATCTGAATCTGTATAGCCAATGGGAATCAAATCCTCACTATGGTAAACAAGCATATAATCTCTCGTTCTCCTAAGATACTTGAGAATATGCTTTACAACTTGCCAATGTTTTGGTCCTGGATTTGATTGATATCGGCTAACCATGCCAACTGAATAACAAATATCTGGTCTAGTACAAAGCATGGCATACATGAGACTTCCCACTGCAGAAGCATAAGGAACTTGTCTCATCATATTTTCTTCCTCTTGAGTCTTAGGCCTTTGGTCATCAGACAGAGGAACTCCATGTCTAAAAGGAAGCAATCCTTTCTTGGAGTTTTGCATGCTAAACCGTTCTAGAACCTTATCTATATATCCAGCTTGTGATAAGCCTAACATCTTATTCTTGCGATCTCGCCAAAGCTTGATCCCTAGAATAAAGTTAGCCTCACCTAAGTCCTTCATATCAAATTGGCTTGACAACCAAACTTTAACCGATGACATTACCCCTACATCATTCCCAATGAGTAGAATATCATCAACATAAAGCACTATGAACATTACTACTTTGTCTCGATGTCTTTTGTACACACATGGTTCATCAAGATTTTGTTCAAAACCAAATGACTTGATTGCTTGATCAAATCTGATGTTCCATGACCTAGATGCTTGTTTAAGTTCATAAATGGACCTATTCAACTTGCATACCATATACTCTTGGTTCTTCGCTATGAAACCTTCTGGTTGCAACATGTATATTTCTTCTTCAAGATTGCCATTAAGAAATGCAGTCTTGACATCCATTTGCCAAATCTCATAATCATAATAAGCAGCAATAGATAAGAGAATTCTGATAGATTTAAGCATGGCTATTGGCGAAAAAGTTTCATCATAATCAATACTTTCTTTTTGTGTATACCCTTTCGCCACTAGTCTTGCTTTAAAGGTTTCAACCTTTCCATCTATCCCTCTCTTCCTCTTGTAAACCCATTTGCAACCAACAGGTTTAATACCATTAGGCGCCTTTACAAGATCCCATACATGATTTGAATTCATAGAATCCAATTCAGATTTCATAGCTTGGACCCAATGATGTGCATCTATATCATTTATTGCTTCATCATAAGTGTAAGGATCCGATTCAGCCTCTTCTGAGATAGCCTCATAAGTTTCTCCCAAACCTATGAATCTTATAGGAGGCCGAACAATTCTCCCACTACGACGAGGCACCTGTGTACTAGACATCTCATGAGTAGTATCTTGTGGTGTATCTAATACAGCCACATCATCCCTAGTTTCATCTATTGGTTGTTCAACTACAGGCTCATTCATTTCAGCCAAGACAACTCTACTTCTAGGAGTAAAATTATTCATATAGTCATTTTCCAAGAATTTGGCATCTGTGCTAACAAACACTTTATTATCCTTATGACTATAGAATAAACCTCCAACTGTTCCTTTTGGATACCCTACAAAAAATACCACTTCTGTTTTAGACTGTAACTTGTCAGACTTTCCTTTCAACACATGTGCTGGACAACCCCAAATGTGGAGATGTCTCATACTAGGCTTTCGCCCATTCTACAACTCTACAGGTGTTTTAGGAATAGACTTCGAAGGTACTAAATTCAGAAGATACATTGCAGTATTTAAGGCATATCCCCAAAAAGAAATTGGTAAAGTCGAATAACTCAACATGGACCTAACCATATCTAAAAGAGTCCTATTCCTTCTTTCTGCTACACCATTTTGTTGTGGAGTTCCAAGTGCAGTCAACTGGGATATAATCCCATTTTCAGTCAAGTAATCCTTGAAATCACCAAGAAGGTATTCGCCACCTCGATCAGATCGAATGGTCTTTATGTGTTTACCCAATTGATTTTCAACTTCAGCCCTAAACTCTTTGAACTTTTCAAAAGTTTCGGACTTCCGTTTCATTAGGTACACATAACCAAATCTAGAGTAATCATCAGTGAAAGTAATGAAATATTCATAGCCACCTCTTGCTTGGATTGACATAGGACCACATACATCTGAATGTACTAGTTCTAGCAAATCTTGCGCTCTCCTACCTTTTGCATTAAAAGGTCGTTTGGTCATCTTACCTTCCAAACAAGATTCGCAAACTGGAAAACCATCAAAGTCCATGGGCTATAAAAGTCCATCTTTGATTAGTCTTTGAATCCTACTTGAATTAATATGACCTAAACGCAAGTGCCATAGATATGCATCACTAGTAGAAGGAAACTTTTTCTTTAATGATTTCACATGAGAGTTACTATCTAATTCAGAATTGTATAATTCATGCTTATCAGGAGTTAAAATATAAAGACCATCCACAATATTGTCAGAACAGATAAACACTTTATCCTTCTTTATTACAACATTGTTTGTCAGGATAACACAATATCCATGTTTACCTAAGTAAGTTGCAGAAATTAAATTCCTACGAACATTAGGTACATACAAACAGTCTTCCAATATTAAAACTCTAGACTTAAAACACAAATTAAACACTCCAACAGCTTCAACCGGAATCTTGCTCCCATCAGCCAAAGTAAGAAATAGTTCTCCCTCATTCAACTTTCTGGTCTCCTGGAACCCCTGCAAAGAATTGCAGATATGATTAGTACAACCTGAATCCACACACCAGGAATCTGTTGGATTCTGTACCAAACATATTTCAAGAAGAAATGAACTTTTCATACTTTTATTCTTGGCAGCCTTGAATGTTGGACAATTCCTCTTCCAATGTCCTTTCTCACCACAATGGAAACACTTTCCTTTGGTTTTCTTTCCTTTGTTGGCAACCCCTAAGGCAATTTGTTTACCATCTTTCTTAGTGAAGTCCTTCTTCTTCTTACCCTTGCCTTTCGACTTAGGTTGAGAAGTAGAAGCTTCACCCACATTGGCTTCAACACTAGAAGTACCAAGGATGCCTTCCGCCGCCACTAACTCATTCATCAATTCAGACAAAGAATAAATCTTTTTGTTCATATTATAATTAAGTCTGAATTCCTTGAATAATTCTGGTAGTGACTGGAGTATCATATCCACTTGGGATTCTCCATCAATGTCGGCACCTAAAACTTCTAATGTGTTCAGATTAGCAATCATCCTAAGACAATGCTCCCTCATAGAACTTCCCGCAGCCATTTTGGTATTATAAATTTGCCTAATGGTTTCTTGCCTTGCAAAACGGCCTTGCTCACCAAACATCTCCTTCAGACTATGCATTATATCCGAAGCAAGTTCTACATCCTGCATTTGATGCTGTAGAACATTTGAGATAGATGCTAGGATGTAGCACTTGGCCATCTCATTAGATTTCTGCCAACGATCATATCGCTGTTTTTCCTCAAGAGGAGCATCTAATGAAGGAAAGTTAGGACATGGTTGAGTAAGCACATATTTGTGCTCTTCAGCAGTAAGAACAATGTCCAAATTTCTTTTCCAATCAACATAGTTGGATCCAATCAATTTGTTTTGGTTAAGAATAGAAACAAGTGGGCTAAATGATGCCATGACAAAATCTGAAAATAATAAACATGAATATAATAAGTAAATTGGACATTATCAATTTAGCATAAAAGCATATAATATGGAACCTTAAGAAAACCATAAAATAATATATGCAACGACAACCCAATCTCATATTCAATATCCCTCAGCATAGAGTGAACATAAAATACTATGATTGATTGAGAACTATTTTCATTATTAGTGCTATCATGATAACTCTTATAAAAAACTAATAATATGTCGTTTTACATTTAGCCTCTAAGTAATAATAGTAAGAACTCAGCCTAGAGGATACTATAATACTTAGTCTAGTGTATACCATTGTCTAGAATTATGTGTAACCACATTTCATCCCTTTAACAGGCTTATTTTGTAGTAACATGATAAAACACCCTCCGCATGGAATGCAAAGCTCGAAGCTAAGACAAGGTGTTTATCAAACCACTATAAACCAAGAAATTCAATCTTGTAGGACCATGAAATAAATACTCTCCACATGGAATGCTAAGCTCGAGGCAAAGACAAAGTATATATTTCACACTACTATGAACCAACAATGGAGGCCGTGAGATCCAACCCTTGAATCTCTCTCCCACTAGATATTTTAAAATAAAGGTTTTTAAGATCAAGAATGATAATAATGCTAGACACGTGAAAAAATATAATCCTAATCTCATTAGGAATAAATTTCATTAAACTAACATTAACATATATAAATATATATAATGTAATAAAAATCCTTATTATATATAAAAATTCATATTATATTATATATAATATAATATACAAATTAATATATATAATATATAATTATTACATTATATATATTATATAATATAAAATAATATACCTACATGTACTTTACATATATATATACATATATATATATATATATATATATATATATATATATAAAATAAAACTTATGGCCATCAACAATTTGCACACAAAGCCATTCATCCGTGGGCCATAATATATAGGCAAGACAAAAGAAACTTTGAAAAAGTCAAGTCATGTAATAATGGTCCAAGCCATGAAAGCCATGCAATCCATGCAATTAAAAGACCAAGTGATGCATTAAGTTGGTTCATGCATAAGTAGTTCCAAACGGTTATCCCAACAATGAATAACTACCAAAGACATTGCAATCCGTGGCTCATGAAACAAAAAAAAAAAAACTTCCAAACCCGAAACATTGACTTTACAAACAATTGCATTGTAAACTCATATATATTTATACACGGATTGGATGAAGTTTTATAATTTCCATTCAATCCCACTTGTAATCCGTGCACTTTTGGTGTTATGCAAAACAATATATCACATATATTGATCAATGCACACAAGGTTTATGGAACAATATCTTTATGCAGAAATTTGAAAACACAAAGATAACGGTATTTCTAAATTCTAAAATTCAATCACACGCTATACAATCATGATATGAAAACCTAGCTCTGATACCAATTGAAGGAAAAATTCTGGTTTTGTATCTCATACAAAACCCACAGCGGAAGCAACGAACTAGGATCTATTTCATTCATGATTGATAACGTGCACAATATAAATTTCAGAATTTAAGAACAAGATAGCGTACCTTGGTGTGGAGAAATTCAAAACAAAGATTAAAAGCACTTGGGAACACTTTTAATCTTCACTCCAATTCCACTCTACGCCCAAGATGTGTGGTCTCTCAATCAGTTTTTCAAAGGGAGAATGAAAGTGTGTCTCACACTCTCTCACACACCGTTTCTTATTTTCTTTTTCTTTTTTACTAATAAAAATTCTGTATGTTTCTCCCTTTATAACTAACTGATTATCTAATTGGGCTGGCCTATTGGGCCTTTCCAATTGGGCTTTAGTGTGTGGCTTGGAGTGGGACCAAAAGGAACCAATAAGACACTAGCTCCAATGGGCCTTGGGCTTTTCCGTCAACTCTTGACAAGTCCAAAGTTACCATTAAGTATATTTAATACCACTATATAAATATATTTGTACTCTAGGCCTTATTAATAAATTATATCCCAAGACTTTATTATACACGTAACCCCTTCATAAAATATTCGTAGTAACACAAAGTCATAAATGTAGACTGCCACTTTGTAAATTACTACATCTTATCCTTGAGTATCCGGTTTAATTCTTTAAAGTTATTCATTATATATTTATGAAATCCAATTTCATAAATATATACTTTAGTAATTTCTTACTCAAGTGGTTAGGCCTAACTCTTTGAATAACTGAAACCATTAAACTTATCTCAAGGGAATATTTTATATCTCCATCAAGAGACTATGAATTTCATCTTGAGAATATATGTTCCATCAACACTAAATGTGGCTGCCCAACATACTGAGGTTTTGACCGTCACTTCAGATCTTACTCTTGATATATCAAAGCAACCTACACTTCATGATCAGGTCCATTATTCTCTCAGGATTAAGAGTTCATGCAAATAGAAGTCGTGAGATTTATTATTCATTTGACAGTCATTAGGAGAATAATAAATCTCACAGCGGTCCTGTTCAATATGTCTTAACTCTTAAAACATATCAACATATCAATTAGAAGTCTCCACTTCCATGATCAAGACAAATCATCTTAGTTGACACGTTATAGTCTTCGCAGATGAAATGCCCAATTTCATCACCGACTACGAACTATAAATTCTGAGTTTACAAAGAACTTGTGATTTATATCTTCTGTGACTTTTCACATAAATCACATACAATGCATCTCATGTACTATATGATAATGTCTCATATTCATGCTACCATTATTTTAGATAATAATAAAATAACTTTATCAATCACAATATTAAGTCATACATCATGTCATACATAATGTCATACATAATATCATACATAGCATTATACAATAGGATTTAAGGGCACTAATCCTAACAGGTAATGTTTAGCATTAGAGCCCCCAAACCCCCTCTTACTCAGTCTTGCAAAGCCTTGCAATTGTAAAAAAAATTTGTAGTTGTACTAAAGTGCCATCTTATTTTTATGATAGCATTGTAGTAACTTGTAAAAGGTTTATATTGTATTTTATGGTGGTTTGTGGGTATTTGTATTTGTAATTATTTTTTATGAAGAGGAAGAGATTGAAAAAGTGGGTAAATTTAATATTTTAATGAATAGATAAGATAAATGAAAGTTGGGATGTTATGTTGTTATTTTTAGCATCACTAATACTTAAAATACATGCTACGGCAACAGTGCTATAGCTAAAAGAATGACTATGCACTGTGTAGCAAGTAGCTAAAATTATTTCTTTATTTATTAAACTCTCTCTCTTCTCTCCTTAAAAAAAAAAAAAAATTTATCTTTTCTTTCTTTTTCTCTCTTTCCGGCTTCTCTTCTTTCTTCATTTTTCCTTCTCATTTTTTTTTCTCTCCCTCATCGCCGAGACCCAACTCGCCCAGTTCCATCTCCACACTCACCCAACGCCGATCCAAGCTCCATTGCCGAACCAAGCTCATCGAGGCCTTTTCTTCACCGTCCGATCGGTTTTCCAAAGTTGTTTTTCGTTATTACTTCACTGCATCATAGTTTTTGTTTTTGTTTTTTTTTTTTAGATTCGGCTTTTTTTTGTTTTGTTGTTTTGTTAAGGCGTTTGGTTGCCGAGAAAATTTTACGAAATGAAAGAAATCATTTTTTTTGTTATTAGCAACTTCGTCACCCAAGCACCACAAGGAGAGTAAAAACCAGTTCAATTTGGCTGAGTTTCTAATATGAGTTTGATTATATTTTTAGATCATATGTTTATCTCTGTGTGTATATCAGAGCTAGTTGTTGTTGGGTGGTTGTTCTTGGTTGGCAGTGGTTGTGGATTGTGCCATTGATCGGTTTGTGGTGTTTTTTTTGGTAGAGGGATGAATTATTTATTGTAATAGATATATTATTTTATTGTGATATTTATATTATTTTATTGTGTTGAAAGCTAAAATAGATCTACTGCCAAATGGTATAATATAATTGATAAAGTAGTTTTTAAGATGGTAAAATAGAATAGTTCCAAGAAAGCGGATCTAAATGCTCTAAGGTGTTTATAAAGGAGTTTAGTTTGACCACTGCTTCCACAATTCTCTCTACTTAGGTGGTGTTGCTTAGATTCCTTTTTTAAAATTCTGCCATTTGGATTTTTTCTTATGAGATGGAAGTGTATTTTTTTAATTAAGTAGCCACATTGCTGAATCTTAAGAGAAAAACCTAAGAAACAACATTTAAGGTACTATACTTAAATTTTGTTCATATTTGCACTTCTATTCTCGAGAATCTCCCTCATTATGATTTTAAAGGGTCATGTTTCCATATGTTCAACTAAAAAATCATAGATTGGAAGGTTATATCCCATCAGTTGACCCAATTACGAGGTTATTTTCTTACTTTAGGACAACTAATGGAATGTCAAAGATTAGGACTATGCTATGCTGGATGTGCCTTCGCATAGGCAACATGTTCAGTCGACATCAAACCTCCAGCTCACATCATTTTCACTGTCAAAATTCCTTAGGCATCCATGTAGTCATGCTTAATGTAGTATAATGACTAGGTTCACCAAGCATAATTTGCCCAGCACACCCAAGTAGAATATATGAATTAGTGTATTAGCAAACTCTCGCTTCTTTTCTTGCCAAATCACCCCATAATGGTCTATGTGCGTTTGTAGTTGTGACTTAGTTGGAGTTGCACACGATGCTAGATCCGAAGTCATCTTGCAAACCTCTCATTGATCTTGATCCCTCGGAACTCATTCCTTATTGATACAAATGAACAAGAGCAAGAGAAACTTACATAAGAGAGTATATATGTACTTGTGAAGTCCAATTGGTTAAAAATTCATATATAATGTCACCTTATGTTGCTAACTGCTAAACATTTAATAAGACTTTTCATTTTAATTGCAGCCTTTCACATGATGCATGCTACATACGAATGTCACACTTATATGACTTGTCATTTCAATTGCAGTTTCTCATATGATGCATGCTGCATTAAATGTCACATTTAATATGTCTTGTCACTTCAAATACAACTACTTCCATGATTTACACTTCATATCAATTTTGACATTTACTATGCCTTGTCATTTCTTCGTAGCTTGTTGTTTTCATTTTTACTTTGAACTGTCCTTTCTAGCTCACTCGGTGGGTGCATGTGATTAACAAATCATTGCATGTTTCTTCGCAGTGATTGATTTAGTGTGAGTCGAGTGGTGTAAAGAGAGAAAAAACAAGAAGACCAAAGAGGAGGTAGAGGAATGGAGGATCACTTCAAGACCCAGACTGTGCCTCACCCACTTGGGTTAGTTTTGCTCTCTATCTCTCTCTCTCTCTCTCTCTCTCTCAATGGGATGGAAGATCATTTGTTTGAAACCATTTAGATGTTTTCGTGTGGTTACAGAAAATTCTTATTCATCTCCAAGCAAAGAGAGGAAACAACCAGAGATCCATTCATTTTGGAATGAGTGGCTTGGCGGCAACGTTTAAACAAATGTTGACTATCATTATTTTGGTATCTATTTAAATTATTGATGACATGGCAAAAGTCTACTGTTTTTTATTTTTATTTTTATAATTAATGAAGTTTTATTAGCAAAAACAGAATACATCTGGTATACAGGAAGTAGACTTGGTGAACATCTCAGCTAAGCTCTAAAATTACAATGCTCCATAAATTCTAAAAAGTTTGAGAAAAAGAAACTTCATGAAGTAGCCACGCATTTGAACAAAGTTCTTAGGAAGTGCAATTTTTGATACAATTGTCCTCTCATTTTAAATGGATGGATTGTATGTTAGGAAGCCAATGGTTGAGTTACCCTAAAAACCCTAAAGGATCCTATTCGATTTAAATTCAAAGTGTTCACCATACCTATCAAAAAAAATGTTCAGAGTGTTCACGATCGTGAACATGATGTCCTTTTTATAAAATAAATTTTTGATTACCTATAAAAAAAAAATCGAAAGGATCCTAACCCAAAGAGAAGTGAAGGGGATAAAAATAGGAGACGGATATCTCCATTGAACTCAAAGGGACGGAGAAGAAGAAGACGGATTGACCCTCTAGGTGACACAAATAGGACGGATGAATTTTGTGTTGTATCCGTCATATATGAATTAGCTATAGATTTTAGGTTGCATGTCACTTAATATGTTTGAGTCGACTTTTGCTTTATCTCCACGCAAGCGTGTACACTTGAACTCCTTGCACCGCATGCTTCAGAAGACCCCTATATGGAAAAGAACTCAAGAAGGAAGTTGTATCCTAAAAGGAAAGACAATTCTACACCAATATAAATACCCCAGAAACCCTAGATATCGAGGTACGCACAATTGACTCAACTCTGGCACTCTAGGGTTGCGAAGAAATACTAACTTAACCTTCGGAGGGTTTTTGGCTGGCACCACACCGGTGCTCTCTGTTAAGGTCTCTTTGCTTTCTCTTTGCAGGTGTTGACTCGAGTTGGAGAGTGCTTGCAACTTATTGGTGATTTTTTCGGCATCATCAGTTGGCGCCGTCTGTAGGAATCGAGGGCGTAGGGAGGACTATTTAGCCTTTGCTCTATTCCTAAGACAAAAAGTTGCATGGTACTCACCAGATCGATGGCGACAATCAACAACCAAGGCGAAGAACTGCATGCTACAGCGCTAGAAAGGCAAGTCCAAACGCTTGCTGCGGCTGTTGAGCACCTCACTAAGCAGAATCATGATTTAGAAGAGCAATTACGACAAAGGAATGCACATCAAAGTGCACCAGAGGAAGACCAGGAAGTCGCGAGCCCGGAGGGGAGGAACGTTGTCGGGCCTGAAGGTAGCACTGCACCGACTAGACCGGAGCGGCCGGAGACAAACCCGCCGTCCGTCTCGGACTCCCTACCACCTCACATCGCAGCTGAGATGCAGCAGATGAGGGAACGAATGGACGTGATGATGAGCGCCTTGAGGGGACGAATATCTAGCGACTTGGACGACCTAGTCCACAGAACAGATTCGCCATTCACAATGCCCGTGACTTCGTGCCCCCTTCCTCCAAAATTTCGCATGCCAAACATCGAGAACTATGACGGATCCAAGGACCCTTTGGATCACTTGGAATCTTTCAAGACCCTGATGCATCTTCAGGGCGTGCCAGACGAAGTCATGTGCAGGGCTTTCCTCACCACGTTGAAAGGACCTGCAAGGGACTGGTACAGTAGGCTAGCGCCTAACTCCATCAGCACTTTTAAGGAACTAGGCGTGCAGTTTGTATCCAACTTCATTGGGAGTCACCGGCATAAGAAATCCACTGCGTGTTTGCTGAACATCAGGCAGCGAGAAGGTGAGACCTTGAGATCATACGTCGACCGATTCAACAGAGAATCCCTCCAAATAGACGAGGCCGATGATAAGATACTCGTGGCAGCATTCACGAACGGGCTACGGAAGGGTAAGTTCCTGTTCTCTTTATACAAGAATGACCCAAAGACTATTTCCGACGTGTATTACAGGGCAACAAAGTATATGAACGCAGAGGACGCCTTGCTCTCTAGAGAAGACAAGCCCAAAAAGAGGGAAAGGCCGGAAGATATGCAACCAGACAAGGGGCACAAAAGGGCAAGAATCGTAGAACGACGGGAGGATCGGCGACCCAAGCCGCCTACAGGAAGGTTTACAAACTTCACCCCCCTCACCGCCCCAATTGACCAGGTGTTGATGCAGATTAAGGACGAAGGAACTTTGACGTTCCCTGGCAAGCTCAAGGGAGATCCTAATAAGAGGCCAAGAGACAGGTACTGCCGCTTTCATGGCGATCATGGTCACGATACTACGGACTGCTATGACTTGAAACAGCAAATTGAAGCCCTCATTAGGCAGGGTAGGTTGCAGAGGTTCGTCAGGAAGGAGAGAACGGATCAAATCCATGAACAAAATCCCCGACGGGAAAACGAACGTCCCAGACCACCGGTAGCAGACATACGGATGATAATAGGGGGCAGTACTTCAGCAGGGTCGTCTAAAAAGGCCAGAAAGACCTATTTACGGACGGTACAAAGTGTCCAGCCGACGGGCTCCTCACTAGAAGGAACACGACGGAACAGCTCCAGCATCGAGTTTTCGGAAGAGGAGGCCCGGCGCCTTCACCACCCCCATGACGACGCGCTCGTGGTTAGCATACAGGCAGGGGACTTCAACATCCACCGAGTTTTGGTGGACAACGGGAGCTCAGCAAATATCCTTTACTACCCCGCGTTCCAGCAGATGGGGATTGCTAAAGAGTGCCTGATCCCGGCATGCACGCCCCTCGTTGGCTTTGGAGGAACCCGGGTCTACCCTTTAGGATCCGTCACGTTGGCAGTGACGATAGGAGACTACCCGCAGCAAATAATCAAAGGTGTTTCCTTTCTCGTGGTTGATTGCTCCTCAGCATATAATGCCATACTTGGACGACCCACTCTCAATGCATGGAAGGCTGTCACCTCTACCTACCATCTGATGATCAAGTTTCCCATCGAATACGGAGTTGGAGAACTGCGCGAAAATCAGGTGGCTGCGCGGGAATGTTACGTTGCCATGATGGAGATGGATGACCATGTACAGGCAATGAACATTGAGGAACAGAGAATAGTAGCAGAGCCCGTGGAGGAATTGGAGGAGGTACGACTGGATGATTCGAGGCCCGACCGGACCACCAGGATCGGAACCTCAGTCGACCAAACGGTTCGACATGCGCTCATGTTATTCCTCAAAGAGAACCAAGACGTGTTTGTATGGAGCCATGACGACATGCCGGGAATAGATCCAACAGTCATAGTTCATAAATTGAACGTGTCACCTTCTTTCTCTCCAGTTCGACAAAAGAAGCGCATGTTTGCCCCCGAACGGGATCGAGCCGTAGCAGAGGAAGTGCAGAAGCTACGAGAAGCAAGCTTCATACGAGAGGTGTACTACCCTGATTGGCTGGCAAATGTGGTAATGGTCAAAAAGTCAAATGGGAAGTGGAGAATGTGTGTTGACTTCACGGATCTGAATAGAGCGTGCCCTAAAGACAGTTACCCGTTCCCGCGCATTGACGCCTTAGTAGACTCCACCGCAAGACATGAATTGTTGAGCTTCATGGACGCCTTCTCGGGGTATAATCAAATTAAATTGGAGAAAACAGATCAAGAGAAAACATCATTTGTGACAAGCCAGGGGCTTTTTTGCTACAAGGTGATGCCGTTCGGGCTCAAGAACGCAGGAGCCACATATCAACGATTAATGAACAAAATGTTCGCGCACCAAATTGGCAGGCACGTCCAGGTTTACGTAGATGATATGTTGGTGAAAAGCGCAAAGGTGTCTGATCATCTGAGGGACCTCCAGGAGACTTTCAACACTCTTCGGACGTATAAAATGAAGCTGAATCCAAGCAAATGCGCATTCGGAGTAACCGCTGGAAAATTCCTAAGATTCATGGTGTCCCAGCGGGGCATTGAAGTCAACCTAGAGAAAGTGAAAGCGATTATGGAGCTATCTCCTTCGAGGACGGTGAAGGAAGTGCAAAGCCTGACAGGGAAGATAGCAGCCTTAAATAGGTTCGTGTTGAGAGCGACGGACAAGTGTCTCCCTTTCTTCAGAACACTAAGGAGATCTTTCGAGTGGACGAACGAATGCCAAAGGGCATTTGAGGAGTTGAAGGCATATCTCTCTGCCTCGCCATTGCTTAGTCCGTCCACGCCGGGGGAGAATTGTTCCAGTACCTTGCCGTCTTATCAGCAGCGGTAAGCGCAGCTCTCATCAGAGAGGAAGGGAAGATACAAAAGCCCGTGTACTTTATTAGCCGGGCGCTAAGAGGCGCAGAGGAGAGATACCAACGGATGGAGAAACTCGCTTTCGCTTTTGTGACTGCAGCTCAAAAACTCAATCCCTATTTTCAAGCACATACCATAAAAGTCCTGACGGATCAGCCCTTGCGAAAAGCAATGAACAATCCTGAAACTGCAGGACGGATGGCTTTGTGGGCTATCGTGCTAAGTGAATACGATATCCAATACCAGCCAGGAACAGTTGTGAAAGGACAGATACTGGCAGACTTTATTGCGAAATTCACTACACCTGAGGAGCAGGGGGCAGATGAGACGCCCACATGGAGAATTCACATAGACGGATCTTCCAACAAGCATGCGGGAGGAATCGGGGTTGTACTCCACACCCCGGAAGGAGATAAGATCGAATGCATGATCCGTCTGGAATTTACCACTACAAATAACGAAGCAGAGTATAAGGCCTTGGTGGCAGGATTGGAGCTTGCGATAGCGGCTGGGGCTAGAAAGGTGGTGGTCTACTCTAATTCTCAAATCGTAGCCAGTCAAGTTGATGGGAGCTATGATTGTAGGAATGAACGAATGAGAAGGTACCTCGGGGAAGTGAAAGGTCGAACGAGTGACCTCCAATTCACGATAGTTCAGATCCCAAGAGAAGAGAACCAAGAGGCGGATCGACTCGCAAAGGCTGCTTCGGCCGAACCTATGATTGCCTCAGAACAGGTATTGTCCTTCGTCCAACATTCATCGCTACTAGATAACGTTCGAATGCAGGAAGTAAGCACTAAAGACGATTGGACGGTTCCAATTGTGGCGTACCTCAAGGACGGCAAGCTGCCAGATAGCAAAGAAGACGCAAGGAAATTGAAGGTTAAGGCTACCCGATTCATCCTGATTAAAGACGTCCTCTACAAAAGAGGATTCTCCCGACCATATCTAAGATGCCTTGGCTATGAGGAAGCAGACTACGTGATGAGGGAAGTTCATGAAGGAATTTGTGGAAACCACTCTGGATTAAGGTCTCTGGTGCACAAGCTACTCCGAACAGGATACTACTGGCCGACAATGCAAAAGGATGCTCATATGTACGTTATAGCCTGCGATAAGTGTCAACGGTTTGGCAATCTCATTAGATGGCCAATGGAGGAACTCACACCTATGACGGCTCCATGGCCGTTCGCACAATGGGGATTGGACATCATGGGTCCATTTCCAATAGCGGTAAGACAACTGAAGTTCTTGGTGGTTGGTATTGACTACTTCACCAAATGGGTGGAAGCAGAAGCTCTTGCTACTATCACGGAGAAAAACATTCGCAACTTTGTATGGAGAAGTATTATCTGCCGATATGGGATCCCAAGAGTGCTTGTTTCAGACAATGGGAAGCAATTCGACAACGATGCATTCCGAGACTTTTGTTCTCAGCTGGGAATCAAGAATCACTACTCGTCACCCGCCCACCCACAGGCCAACGGACAGGTTGAAGTCACGAACCAGTCCTTGTTAAAGATTATCAAGACTCGGCTCGAGGGGGCAAAGGGCATATGGCCGGACGAACTACCAAGTGTACTATGGGCATACTGGACAACGGCAAGGACGCCAACAGGAGAGACACCGTTTCGATTGGCGTATGGTGCTGAGGCCCTTATACCGGCAGAAGTGGGATTAACGAGCTACCGCGTGGAAAGCTATGACGAGAGCAAGAATAATGAAGCATTGCGTCTAGAGCTTGACCTTGTAGATGAGGTTAAGGCAGCAGCAGCACAGAGACTGGCGCGGTACCAAGACATGATGGCAAAACATTACAACTCCAAGGTCCGGCACCAGGACTTCAAGGTGGGAGATCTGGTATTACGAAAGGTGCTTGGCGCTACGAAGGATGCATCCCTGGGAAAGCTGGGTCCTAACTGGGAAGGCCCGTACAGAATTATCTCATGGCATAGGAAAGGAACGTATTACTTGGAGACGTTAGACGGAAGGAAATTGGGACATCCCTAGAACACGGAGCACCTGAAGAAGTACTACCAGTAGTGCAGCAGTCATAAGACAATATCTACCGCCTTATTTTTAGTTTAATTTTAAACAGTCATAGTTTTTACTTATTAGAACCCAAGTTTTCTTTTCCATAAACAATTTGGTCTGTTGAACTGATATAATGAGAGGAATTTTTATTTAGAAAATATGAAATGCATGCTGTTGAAAACTTTACTAGTCCACAAAGTGGACGGATCATCCAAAGGATGAAAATTCTACTAGTCCACAAAGTGGACGGATCATCCAAAGGATGAAAATTCTACGAGTCCACCAAGGAGACGGATCATCCAAAGGATGAAAATCCTACAAGTCCACAAAGTGGACGGATCAACCTAAAGGATGAAAATCCTACAAGTCCACGAAGTGGACGGATCCTCCCAAAGGATGAAAATTGACGATCACAAAATGGATGGATCATCCTAAGAGATTAAAATCGACGTCCACAAAGTGAACGAATTATCCAAAATGCACAAAGTGGACAGGTCTCAAAAAATACATCTGGAAGTCCAGCCCAAATAAAGGACGGACATCTAAATTTCTTCACAGTAGACGGGTTATCTAAATAAGAGAGATGTGCATATAATGTGCGACGAAAAATAAGCAACCAAATAGGCAACAAAAGATTCGATAAGTTAAATTGTTTAATTACAAACGACGGTTCAACGAAGTTCACTTACAACAGTAAGAATTTAAAAAAAAAAGGAAAAAAGAAAAAAAAGAAAAGCGTCACTACTCATTCTTTGGCGGAGAGTTCTCAATCATCTGGCCGTCGTTTGGTTGACTTGGAGGAAGAGCTTCACCTTCGTCAGCTGGAGCAGTGACGGCAAACACTTCGTCTGTGCTTTCTGAACGGACGGACTGTGCAAGTGTTTGCCCTTGAGCTTCAATTGAAATATGGGATACGTCCAGATCAGGATACGACGACTTCACCTGACAGATGGTGTCGTCGAATCCGTCAGCAAAGGAGCTCCCAAGCTCTGTTAGAAGGAGGTCGGAGTCGCAATATTCTTGGACGGCTATTTCCTTCGCATTATGGAGTTTAGTCTTTGTGTCCGTCAATTCTTTGTCCTTGTCCTTCAAAATTTCGAGCAGGTGCTCGTTCTCCTTCTCCACCTCACCTCTGACCTGCTTCGAGCATTTGAGCTTTCTATCCATGTTGATCTTGTAGGTCTTCAGCTCGTGAAGCTCATCCTCCATCGTCTTGTTCTTCTTCCTTAGATGGTTCATTGTTGTCTCGTGATTGACGCAACGACCCATTAATCCTTTCATCATCAGCATGGCCTGAAAGCAAAATACAACACCATGAAAATGACGGATTGGCATGAAAATAACAAAGTTAGACGGATTTAAAAATACCTGCGCAATATTAAAGAGCCCCGTCTTTCCCATCGCCTCCGTCGCGTGGTTGCCGAGGTCTTCATAGTCGTCAGCCGTCAGGATGGACGAGAGTTTGCCTAGGGCGTAGCTTGAGTCTTCCCTAAAAAGGACGGGTGCTTTCTCCCCGGTGGGAGCTGGACCCTTCATCAAGCCTTTGCCCTTTCCGTGCCTGACGGGTGCCTTCTCAGCCTCCAACGCCACGACGGGCTCTGGTGTGGTCCCCTGCTTCTTAGGAGGACGGTCCACTTTCTCTTGTTGGGAACGTTTAGACGGAAGGATGGAACCGTCCCCTTAGCTTGGCCACCCTCTTGTTTTTTCTTGGTTGCCTGCTGTTTGATGAAGGCTCTTCTCTTGGCAGCGTCCATCTCTGCAAATCAAAGATGGATGTGAGTAGAAACAAAAATGACGACGCTAAAGTAAGAAGGAGAAAATTACAGCTAACTTACATATTCTAACTCTGGTATCGTAACGACGGGCGGCGGACGAAGGGTCAGGACCGTCACAGTACCAGTGGAGAGTGTCGAGGGTGACGAGTTGTGCCCACGTCCTCTCCTGGAGCTTTGTCTTGTTGAAAATCCTCTCCAGAAAACTCCACTGCTCTAAGTTAACTTGTGGACGGTCCCGAGCTGCAACAAAGACGGTCAGACCTTAAACAAATAAACTAACTTTCAAAGATCAATTGGATGGAAACTAAAGCAATGGCATACCCAACAGAGGCATTATGCCCCATGTAGTGTCGACGGGCATGAATGTTCTATCCCCTGGACGACACATCCATTCGTCCCCTTCCAAAAAGAAATACCGACTCTTCCAGTCTCTATTTGAGTCCGGTGTATCACTGACGAGCCTTAACAATGGGCTTCTAGCAACAAAACTGTACATCTCTTTTGACTTGACGATCTCCGTCAGACGGTAACAGTGGAAGAATTCTTCCACCGTCAACCTTCGAGAACCGTCGGACATTGCCCCATACAAAACTTCTACCCCGATGAATACTCTCCAAGCGTTTGGGGAGATCTAGGTGACGGATAGGCCGAGGTATTGAAGAAGGTGACGGTGGAGAGAACTTAAAGGAAATCTGAGCCCCGCCTTTAAGGCTTGCTCGTAGATCCCAACACCGTCGACCCCCTTGTAGTAACATTTTTCAGACTTTTCGGGGAGACGAAGACGGATGTTATCTGGTATTTGATACTTGGTCCTAAGCGTGTTGAGATGGGATTCAGTCATTGACGACCTAAAATCGTTTACCGTCCAAAGGGGCAGCATGATGAACTTCCTAAGACCGTCCGGGCCAACCACTGACTGAACGGGGGGATCCACACCGTCTAAGCTACGACTGGACGACTCTGAACTCTCCGTCTCCAGACCTCCATTTAGGGAAGAAGAGGTACTGGACGGATTCCTCTCTTCACTTGAAGTGTCAGGATCTCTTGGACCTGACGGGAATCTCTCATCGTAGCCCGCCCCGTCGCGGACAAACGATTGATTACTTGACACACTAGACATTACCTACATTTATGACAGTATAACCTAAGACACCGACGGATCTAAAGAAAACGCATATATGTAAAACAATAAAATAAAAAGAAAGACGGAGAAGGGTTTGGAGTACATACCGGATTGAGATGGCTTCTAATAAGAGACGACAGATAGATTAGCTGAACGACAAGAATGCACAGTAGTAATGACGGAGGCGCTCTGCTCACAAATTTTTGATAGGAAGAGAAAATGAAGGGAGAAATGGCTGGCTTTTATAGAACGAGGGGCGTGGAATACGAAGCGACGCCTTGTTTTGGGGAAACAGCCAATCCATAAGGACCACGTGTCCTTCGCCAGAAATGCAGGCCACGTGTCCTCCGTCATGGTGCGCTCAAACCGTCCTATCTCAATATGTTGCTTTATGAGTCATTCCATGAATCCGTCAGGTTTCAAAAACGGATCCAAGGACTGAAGGGGGCAACTGAAGGGGATAAAAATAGGAGACGGATATCTCCATTGAACTTGAAGGGACGGAGAAGAAGAAGACGGATTGACCCTCTAGGTGACACAAATAGGACGGATGAATTTTGTGTTGTATCCGTCATATATGAATTAGCTATAGATTTTAGGTTGCATGTCACTTAATATGTTTGAGTCGACTTTTGCTTTATCTTCACGCAAGCGTGTACACTTGAACTTCTTGCACCGCACGCTTTAGAAGATCCCTATATGGAAAAGAACTCAAGAAGGAAGTTGTATCCTAAAAAGAAAGACAATTCTACACCAATATAAATACCCTAGAAACCCTAGATATCGAGGTACGCACAATTAACTCAACTCTGACACTCTAGGGTTGCGAAGAAATACTAACTTGACATTCGGAGGGTTTTTGGCCGGTACCACATCGGTACTCTCTGTTAAGGTCTCTTTCTTTCTCTTTGCAGGTGTTGACTCGAGTTAGAGAGTGCTTGCAACTTATTGGTGATTTTTTCGACATCATCAAGAAGAATTGTTTAGTTTATGTGATTTTTAAAAAATAATTTGATACAGAAGAAAGCAATTTTCTATTTCTTTTCTTCTTAATGCTTTAAAAAAAATCAGCAATGAATTTAAATTGTTTTAAAAATTAATATTATATTGGCATAATTATTTCTTTTTATATTGTTGTGAACAGGACTAGGATATGTGTGAAGAATTTACCAAAATATGTGGCAGAGGATCGCCTTCGAGAGTTTTTTTCTCAAAAAGGAGAAATAACAGATGCGAAGCTAATGCGAACCAAGTATAATTCCATTTATTTATATATATTTCCTTCTTTTTTTTTTACTTTTTTTTTATGTTGGATTCATTGTTTGTCATTTTTTCAAGTTATGGTTTAGTTCTAAAAATTTTGTTTGTTTTTGCTTCATTTGTGGGTTTCTTTAGGAATGGTAAGAGCAGCTCTCTTTTTTTTTTTTTTTTTTTTTTTTTTTTTGTTCATGTCGGATTCATTGTTCGTCATTTTTTCAAGTTATGGTTTAGTCCTTAAAGTTTGTGTGTGTGTTTTTGCTTCATTTGTGGGTTTCTTTAGGAGTGGTAAGAGCAGGCAGTTTGCTTTTATTGGGTTCCGCACAGAGCGTGAAGCTGGAGAAGCAATCAAATACTTCAACAAATCTTACATTGATACTTTTAGGATTACTTGTGAGGTGCGCATTGCTGTTTCTTGTACTGTTTATTATTATTATTATTATTATTATTATTATTATTATTTTAAAATAAAAGTTTGGTAGATTTTTTTGTTGTTGTAAAACATCAGTTGTATCTTGATTAATTAGGAAGTCCTGTCTAGAGCTGAATTTACACTAATTGCAATTTTCTGTCTAATTTGGACAAGGAAAAACTTATTTTTTGTTCAACAGGCTAATGACTTTTCAAGCAAATTTCTGAATACTACTTTCCATTAGTGAAATTACTTATTCAATTACTGCATCCAGCCTTCTGCATTTAATTGAGTTGAATAACAGGTTTGTATTTTGGATTGGTATTATATGTGCAAGTGTAATAGTGAATCTGTTGACCATCTTTTCCTTCATTGCTTGGTTGCCTTGGAGCTGTGGGATATGGTTTTTGGTTTATTTGGAGTTTGTTGGGTTATGCCATTGTCTGTTGTTGGGCTATTTGCTTGCTGGCAAGGTCATTTTGGTCGCCATCATAATGGAGATATTTGGATGGTTGTTCCTCATTGTTTGATGTGGTGTATTTGGAAGGAGAGAAATAGTAGGATTTCAATTTGAACTTGAATTTTGCTGTTTTAGACCATTATATGTTCTTGGCTAAGAGGATTTCTGCTGCTTTATTTTTGATAAATCAGTAAAAAATGAGACAAATTAAGTACATCTAATTGTCTGAAAGTGATTTTTTTTTCATAGGTAATAGAGAATTTATTGATAAAAAAAAGAACATTGTTTTCACGATGATGAACACACTAATCTTGAAGCAAATACAAAAAACTCAAGGCGTAGAACTAAAAGAAAGCAGAAAAGCATGAATGGAAGTACATTGTGTATAACCCCAAACTTGGGACCACTAAAACAAAGTACCAAAAAGAAGAGATTTTAAAAGATCCAAAGATCTTTCTTTATCCTCAAAAATACAGGTATCGTGTTCTTGCCAAACTAACCACAACAGACACCCCAAAACCATATTCCAGATCTTTGAATGATGCCTTCCCAGTCAATTTCTTCGTGAAAAAAGAAGAGACCCAACTGACTTCAGCATCACCCATTGGATTCCAAATACCAAAAAAATATCACATCATAGAGCATGAGCAAACTGACAGTGTAGCAACAGATGGTCCACAGATTCCTCATCACAACATAAACAACCCCAATTAACAATGGACCAGTCTCTTTTAATCTTTTAGCATTGTAGCTGTTCTCTTTTTGTGTTTTAAAACTTTAGATAAGATTGTTGTAAGGTCTATTCTTAGATTAATTAGAAGAGCCTCCTACCAATTTGAATATTTCAAATTGTGCCTAATAAGCATTAGATACATATGATTTGAGTTCATTATATGTATAATAACAATATTTAGAGATCAACACCTTGCTTCATTTGAGAGAGTTCATTTTTGGCGCCTCACACCTCAAGCGATACAAGGACTTGGCACCTTTTTTTTTTTTTTTGATAGGTAATCAGAAAACTATTATTAAAGAGAAAAACAAAAGGAAAAGTACAAGTTGTTCATGATGATGAACAAGGAGAAAAAATAAAACAAATAGCATAGCAAAAAGAGAAATCAGGAAACTAAGCTAAGGGAAAACATAAACTTAGAGAGAGAAGAACAATCAGTAAAACCCCAACAGCGAGACCACTCCAAAAGACTACGTTGGCATAAAACCTTTAACTCATCCAACGTCTTCTCATTATCCTCAAAGGAACAACGATTTCGTTCCAACCATACAATCCACATTAAGCACCCTGGAACCAAATTCCAAATGTCCGAATTATGTTTCCCAAGCCATTGATGCCAACAAGATAACAAACCCGCCACTGAACCTGGCATAACCCAATGAATACCAAAAGCCCGAAGCATAAAAGTCCATAGGAAATGGGTAACAGGACAATGAAGAAGAAGATGGTCTACCAACTCCCTATCACAACAACACATACAATACCAAGTAGCCAACGGGCGACTCCTAAGCATTAGATTATCCAAAGTGAGGATCCGACCATGTGCAACTGTCCACAAAAAGAAGGCCACTCGCCTAGGAATCTTTGGTTTCCAAACACCTTTCCAATGAAATAAAAAATTCGAAGCACCCTGAATCGCATGGTAATAAGACTGGATGTCAAACTTACCATCCCTTTTTAGCCGCTAGCCAAGGGGTAGAGAATAGGATGTAGCTAGATTATTCACCTCCTCAACAGGGACAATCTCACTTTTCCCAACATTGACCTTCAAGTCCGTAAAGGCCTGAAAACAAGACAACACCAACCTTATGGACAGTAGTTGTTCCCTAGAGGCATCACAAAATAAGATAGTATCATAAGCAAATAATAGATGGGAGGTACGCACACCAACAGAGTTCATAGAGCCCACATGAAAACCCCGAATGAGATTACACTCTGTCTTCTTCAAAAGTCTACTCAAAACCTCCATGATCAGAAGAAACAAAAGCGGGGATAATGGATCCCCTTGTCTCAATCCACAAGAACTACCAAAAAAACCTTCAGGGGAACCATTTATCAGGACTGAAAAATGGACAGAAGTAACACAAACCTTAATCCACCCCCTCCATTTCAACCCAAAACCCATCCGGTCCAACAAATAAAACAAGGCCTTAACATGGACATATGGCAAACCCTTTGGAAGTATCCTTAATATATAGCTACAAACTCCTACGCAGTATTGTATGTTTTGAAGAAAAGGAAATAGACACATTGTATATCTCTTTTGCATCACTTAAATGATATATCAAGCTAATAAATGGATCTGTTACTAAACCAGGCACCAACCCCGTATGATATGTCCCATATTCAAGGTTCTGAATGATGCCTCAACTAAACAAAGTCAACATTTTCCTGGTCGACCTCATTCATGCAAGATAGTTTCAACCAAAGTAGTGACAGCTAGCTTTCCCACCTCGCCAACTTTCAAGTTATTTATTTATTTATTTTTCTTTTCGAATCTTTTTTAGCAAGTAACTCTTCCATTCCAAGTTAAGCCACTGCATTCCATTTTTAAGACCAATGGACTCGTTTTTCCTTGTGAGAGAGAGAGCTAAAGAAATCATCCCACCTTTTTTTTTATAAGTAACATTTCATCCCACCTTAAGCATTACTTGTTTCCAAATTTCCTTTGGTAATGACTAAAGATGTGACAAAGTTTGTAAAACCAGTTTGCATGATGACATTAAGGCAGTTAAGGATAACACTGTGACGTTTTTAAATCTTAAGGACTAAATTGAAAAATAAAATAAAATCGTTAGTTCAGGGACAAAATTGAAACTGGATATGCATTTTTTAACAAAATCATGTAGAGACCTTTCTATTACCACTCTCATAGAATCTTCTTATTCTCTATCCATTGCATACATCAAGTAAACTCCAAGCCCTAGCAAAGCTTCAACCTTGAAACCAACAGCCTAGCCCAACGAAACATGAATCTACAAAACTTATATCTTTTTTTTGATAAGTAATAAGTTTTATTGATATAAAAAAGGGACACCCTAGTGCATAGGGAGTGTACAAGGGGTCAAAAAAAATTATGAGAATCAAGAAAATCAAGAAAGGAAGAGAATGATTGGTTTTGCAAATTAGCCAACCAATTAAATAAAGTTCTAAAGAAAAATATCTTGAGGTCTGGTATGGATCTCTCATTATCTTCAAAACACCTACTATTTCTTTCCCTCCAAAGACACCACATTAAGCAACGGGGAACAATTAACCATATATGACCATTTCTTTGACGACCAAGCCTGCCTTGCCAACAAGCTAGGAGCCCCACAATAGACTACGACATAACCTAGCTTAGTCCAAATAAACCCAAAACCATAGACCACAAATCCATAGCAATTGAAAAGTGAAGAAATAGATGGTCAACTGATTCACCATTACTCTTGCACAGATAAACACCAATCCAATATCCAAACTTTCCTTTTACGTAATTATCAATTGTCAAGCATTTCCCTAAAGCAGTAGTCCAAACAAAGAAAGCCACTCGAGAAGGGATCTTCTGCTTCCAAATACTTTTCCATGGAAAACAACAATCATTAGAGCCCACTATAATAATTATTAACTATGAACCCCTTATTTCTATGTGGTTTCCAATACATCTTATCCTTACCAAACCTCTTTACTGTATTGATATATATGGTATCCATGAAGCTCGACACAGCCTCTAATTTCCAAGCATGAACACCCCTAAAGAAACTTACATCCCAAAAAAGAACTCCATTAGTGGACTTTATAAGCTCCACCATACTTGCCTCCTTATCTCGGCAAAATCTAAACAATTTAGGATTGGTGACTACAAGAGATGTCTCCCCACACCAACGATCTTGCCAAAACTTCACCCTTGACCCATCACCAATATCATACAGAATATAACGTGAAAAAGAAGGCCATCCCCTACTAATATCTTTCCACAAACCAAGACAATATGGACCATAGATAGATTTGGAACACCAGCCACCCTATACACATCCATATTTCACCTCTATCACTTGCCTCCAAAGGGCATCCTTTTCAATCCCAAATCTCCATAACTGCTTCCCAAGCAAAGCTTCATTATCAAGTCTTACCTTCCTAATCTCCAAGCCACCCGAAGAAGGAGGAGTTCAAACAGTAGCCCATCTAACTAGGTGAAATTTGGGATCATCACCTAGCCCACCCCATAAGAAATTCCATTGAAGTTTCTCAATACGGTTAGCCACAGCAGCAGGTATAGGAAATAAGGATAGAAAATAAGTAGGTAAATTAGATAGAGTGCTCTCAAACAGAGATTCTAATTTCAGCTCTCTGTGTCATCCGTGTAATGAAGCCTATATTTTCCTTCCAACAGTAGGATATCAATAATTCTCAAGTTTAATTAGACAACGTGGCCAAGCTGGATATAACAAAAATAAAATTCCATATCACAGACCAGGACTAATAAGTACACAGATGAAGATGCATATAATTTTCATTACAGATCTAACCGCCATAAACCCTTTATCCCTTTCACAGATTATCCCAAACTCATCCTAAACAACTAATCAATGCATATTTAATGAAACAAAAAATAGATTTTGTTAAACTAGAGTCAATATTTATTGAGAATTCAATTTTTAAGATTTTTGAAGGAGGGAAAATTTGTTGCAAACTATTAGTAACCTGCTGCAATGCACGTTTTAAATTGTAAAAATGGATTGTGGAGTCAAATGTCGCAATTCCAACCATCGTCTGAAAGTGATTTTTTTCTTTCTCTTTTGATTGTCGTGGGGATGGGGTAAAATGATCTTAGCCTAATTGGTAGGAAAAGCAATCTCCTTTGTTTACTTTTGGATTTCTTGTATTGTGTTTAATGCCCAAAAACATAGAGACATCCATTGACCAACATGAAAGTGATTGAAGTTTGAACTTCGAGGAAATAGCTAGCCCTTTTGCGTACTTCTGAAGTTCTTGTTATGCACCGAATGCATATATATATCGATGCATGCAGAATGATAATGCTTCCTTTGAAAATGCTTGTGGTATGTCAAGTATCCAAATGCTCATCGAGACACTTGTTCATCTCCCCCCCCCCCCCCCCACACCACCCAAAAAAAAAAGTTGTGAGTACCGTATATACTATTTTTTATACTTCAGAGCTCAAAAATGCTTAATGAATGGAAAGTGATCTTTCCTTGATAGAGGATTTTTGAGTCCTTTTGTATACTATTTTAATATTGGACGCCCAATGGAAAACAAAATTATTTGTACACAGGAAGATATGGAGAAAGGTAAATTTAGCTTTACATTTTACCGGACCAGAAATAAGTCCTATATGCTTAATTTCAGATTGCTCATAAAGTTGGGGATCCAAGTCTTCCTCGTCCTTGGAGTCAGTATTCTTTGAAGAAAGAGAAAGCAACTGAAGAGAAGAAACTTGCTGGTGCTAAAAGTTCAAGCCTTGTGGGTTCTAAAGAAGAGAGAAAGAATCTTAAAAAGAGTAGTGAGGATTATGACCCTAAGCTTCAAGAGTTCCTTGAGGTCATGCAGCCACGTATGAAGTCAAAATTGTGGGCAAATGATACATTGATAACAAATACAGCTGACCAAAATGCTAATCTCAGTGAGAAGCAAAATCAAGAAAAGGAGGAACACAAAGATAAATCATTTCCAGTACATGTTGACTTAGATGAGCATGAAACAGTAGAACATGGGCTATCAGATAGTCATGAAACTAAGAAACCACATAATCTTGCTCATGATGAGCTCGTTTCAGATTTGGATTACTTCAAGAGTAGAGTGAAACAGGAATGGTCAGATTCAGAAAGTAGTGATGATGATGATCATGGAAATGACAATGACAGTGACAGTGATAAAAATGATGATAATGATTACAAAGAAGACAGCAGTGGATCTTTAAAGGAAAGCATTGAGAGCCAGGATGCTCATAAAGTAGATCTGAAGGGATCAAACACTACCCTTAAAGAGGTTGTACTTGAAGAAGAGGTTGAAGAGGAAGAACATTCCCATGACTCGGACAGTGGAATACCTAAACCTGGGTACCTAGCATCAAGTTTGAAAGATGAGAAAGAAGTTGTTCTTGAGACTGGTCGTCTTTTTGTTCGCAATCTGCCATACACAGCAAAGTATTCATCCTTACTTCTATCTTTTTATTGATTAATTTGTGCGTGTGTGTGTGTGTTTCCTGTCCATTATAATTAATAAATTGTATCTTATACAAAAGGGAAAAAAAGGAAAGAAAAAGACATGTTTTGTTCAGTATATGAATTCAATTTGTTTATGATGCTAACGACTATTTCTAGTTTTCATGTTCCTGCTTGGCCTTAAATGTTATCGTGTTTTTCATTTTTATTTGATGAGTTTTTTGTAACAGTGAGGAGGAACTGGAAGAGCATTTTAGTAAATTCGGTGATGTCTCACAGGTCCATATTGTTATTGACAATGATACAAAACGGTCCAAAGGAATAGCTTATATCCGTTATGCAGTTGCAGAATCTGCAATGAGGTTAGATAGTTTCCCTTCTATTACTAAGAACCTTTTTTTTTTTTTGGGATTGCAATGAGTTTAGGTCACCAATGACCAATTTGAAGCTTGAAGCTGGATGATACTTGTAACAGTTCCAATTTTGTGGCTCTTATGCCTTAAACAAGATTTGCATGAGATGGGCGTTGAGGTCAATCTTTCTAGTTTTGAGGCTTGTCATACTTGAAAAAAAAAAGAAAAAAGGAAGTTTTGCCAAAACATATTGTTCATTTGATTTATTTTTTCCTTTGTACTCTTTGCTGACCATAATCCACACACATGAGGCATACAATAATTGCATGTTCTTGGTAGTTTCAGACCATATTGTTCCTTGTCTTGATGTTGTTGCCAGTGTTGGTAAAAGTGCTCCAGCGCTTTTTTCCTCTAAAGCAAGGCGCATTCAAAGAAGCATGCTTTAGGTGTGTTTTTTTGCGCTATTTTATATTTAAAAAAAAAAAAAAACCAAAACTGAATTGTGGCCATAGGATCTTAACACTATTGATCTAAACCATGGATTTATAAAATTCAATCTATGGTGTGCTGCTATGCACTTCTATAGTTCTAGAAACCCATTTTGGACCGCAATCACTCCACAGTCCACCATTGATCGTAGATTGACTAATTCTTATTTTCTTATACTTATTAAGTGATTAAACTATTTCTTCTAAAAAAAGTTATTAAACTATTAACTAATATTAGCAATTAGCCCTAGCACATTATGGCCACTGGAGATTCAAGAAAGGATATTGACAGAAGTACTCATATCTAGCTAATCCAAAATATAAAAAATGACCTGACTTGCAATTTTTCTGGTAAAATTGCAAAAAGAGGTGCTTATATAAATGTTATATGAATTATATAAAATGTCTTATTTGAATTTGTTTGATTTTTTGATTACTTGATTGTTGAATTGCCCATTAATAATTATTTTTGAATTTATCAAATCATTTTATAAAAATTGTGCACTTCGCTTCAATCAGGCATGCTAGCACTTTGTGCGTAGGATCAACGACTAAGTGCACCCGGCACTTTTACCAACGCACTTATGACTTTCTTAACATACATATTGTGTACTGGGGTTCTTTTTCTCTTAATACAATTTTATTATTCATTAAAAAAAAAACAAGATTCAGTTCCATATATCCTTCTGCACTTTGTGATTGTTTTGCATCATAGGGTGTAGAATTATTTTCCTCTTCTTTTTTTGTAAATTATACACAGCCTGTGGATTCTTGCTTCCTAATAGATGATGCTATTCAAATCTTTGCTCAATCTTTCCATTTTGTTGGGTGTATGTACTCAGTCTGTTCCTTGAAGAATTATTTAGAAGCAAAATGTTCCTTCCAAAGTCGCGTTTTTTGTTTGGATTGCAGCTTTGGGAATTATTTTGACCATTGATAATTTACGTAAGAAGAAGGTGTTGATTTTAGATTGGTGATATATATGTGCATTGACGAGCAATTACCTATATAAAAAAAAAAATAGATTGGTGTTATATGTGCAAAAGTAATAGAGAATCGGTAGATTATCTTTTACGACATTGTCTAATTGTTTTGGAGTTGTGGTCTATGGTGTTCACCTTGTTTGGTATCTACTAGGCAATGCCAAAAACTGTGGTTGAACTCCTTGCATTTTGGCAAGGAATCTTTGGTCATCATTATAATGGTGTTATTTGAATGGCTATCCCTCATTGTTTGATGTGGTGCATTCGGCGAGAGAGAAACAACTGGTGTTTTGAAAATTCTGAAAAGGAGTATAGCCGATTTAAAACTGTTCTTTTTTAAAACTCTATCAGATTGGATGTCTATCATAGGAAGTCATTCTATTTTTTCAGTATGTGATTTGATGGGTGCTTGTAATATATGTATTTAATTATTTTGGTCCCTTGCTTTATACTTGGGTGACTCCTTAAGACTATGAATAAAATTTTCTTTACTTATCAAAAAAAAAAATGTATGTCAGACTGCTTAAACTATTTTTCTTTGTAAACAGGGCATTAGAAGAATTAGACAATTCAGATTTCCAAGGCAGATTATTGCATGTTTTGCCAGCTAAAGAAAAAAGTTCTTCTGACCAGCAAGGGTAAAAAGCATTACTATATATTGGCCTCTTTGTGCTTTTCTGTTCATATCACATCATTTATTGCTTTCTGGTTTCACTGAAACTAGGAGTTGGACATCTATTTCTTTAGGACTGATGTTTCTGTTGCCCAAACTCCAAAAAAATTTTAGCAAAAGAGGGAGGAAGAGAGGAAGGCATCTGAAGCCAGTGGAGATACAGGAGCATGGAATAGCTTTTTCATGCGCTCTGATACAGTATGTTTTAACCTGAAACACAGTATACAATGCATACTCAATGTGAAGCTAAGTTTCAGTGATTTTGCAGTTTGCATTTCCATCCGTAAACTGAAGGAGGTTGCTGGTAAAATTTTTTTTTTTTATCTCAAAAATGTTATGTCGTCATACCTACATTTGATTTCTTCCCCCCCCAAAAAAAAAAAAAAACTCGTTACTGCCTAATACTCTATCCCATTACTGCCTAATACTCATAGCAATAGCATTCCTAAGGAATTTACCGTGTTTTGCTGAAGTATTTCTGTGTGTGCATTTTATGCTTTCTGTCATGGAATTGGGCCTCATGCTATCTGTTCTCCTGCACATAATAGGTTGTTGAAAACATTGCTAGGAAATATGGTGTAAGTAAGAGTGAATTACTTGATCGGGAAGCTGATGATCTTGCTGTTCACATAGCTTTGGCAGAAACGCAAGTGATTGCAGAGACTAGAAAAGCTCTTACAAATGCTGGAGTAAATGTATCATCTTTAGAGGAATATGCTGCTGGGAAATTTGATGGGGTAAAAAGAAGCAACCGTGTTCTGTTAGTGAAGAACTTGCCGTATGGTTCTTCTGAAAATGAATTGGCCAAGATGTTTAGCAAATTTGGGAGTTTGGACAAAATTATTCTCCCTCCAACAAAAACATTGGCCTTGGTATGCATTCATGTTTTTTTTCATAGTTATTTCATTCTAGGTTTTGTTATTGAATGTGCCTCTGCAATTGAGAATTTCTATTTGTTAATTCATCTTCTAGTTGAAGTTTACATTGATGCTTAATTCTCAATGATTTTCCCAACTAGATTCATTCACCCTAAACTGTCTAAGGGGAATTAGACTAAAAAACCTGGGATGATGTGTGTATATGAGAGAGAGAGAGAGAGAGAGAGAGAGAGAGAGAGAGAGAACAAAGTTGCCAAGACTTCATTTCATTTAATTATTTAGAAGTATGTATGTATCTGTTCTACAGTCACGATCAAGGGGTTTGTGTATATGATTGAGATAAAATAAACGAGCATTAAAGTGTTTCTAAATTGAAAAGATTTTCATCACAGTAAAACTGGATAATGAGGAGTTTAAGACTGTTCTTCTATAAGAGTGGAGAGGTTGTAGTTATTAATCAATAAAAAGAAAAAAAAAAGTGGAGAGATCGTAGTGAATATTGTCGTCTGATGGTCTGAGAGATAAGATGTAGCTTAGATGTTTGTGTCTAGACTCAATAGACTGGTGGTGGTGGAAGAGGATCTAACCTGGGCCTGAGTTGTTGAGGTATTGGCCTGCAGTTGGCATTTGACTATCATGTGTGGAATATCGGTGGAGCAATATTATTATGGTTTACTGAGTATTTGGAAATGCTCTCTTACAAGAGTTCCTTGTCAGTTCTCGTATGTAGTCTAACTAGGTAAAGTTTTCTTCTCTGTTAGAAAACTCTGTTAAGTATGAAGATTCAATGATCCTTTTTACTTGCAAAGTGAGTGAACATTGTGATAATTGGGAGAAATATACAATTATATCTCATTTTTTGAGCGGTATATTACTAATTCTCCTTACCTATCATATATATATATTACTAATTTTCCTTTGTTTATTTTTTTGGGGATAATATTTCAGGTTGTTTTCCTTGAACCAGCTGAAGCTCGTGCAGCTTTTAGAGGTTTATTATATAAGCGTTACAAGTAAGTTTTTATTTTTATTTTTTAAATTATTTCTTTTTGGACATTAATTGAAAATATTCATGAATAGATATTCTTTTGCAAATAGCTGATGAAGTTCTGATTGTTCAACACATCTACTTAATAATGACAATTTATTTATAAAAGAAAAATTTTAGAAGTGGATTTGGTTTGTGTTAGATTGGATTCTGCTCAGATCGGAAATGTTTTTCGTACACGTAAACTGGCCCATTTGTGTATGATGATGATGATGAAAAAACCCTGGGTATATTACTGTTGTGAATATAAACGGAAAAAAATGCCTTTTCTTTTATAATAAAGAAGTAAAAGAGAAGCTCATCTTTAACTTAAATTACACTTCCTCTCAACATCAGAATAAGGTGAATGGTCAACTTTTGGGGTTTATGCGTAACTTAACTTATCAATTAAAAAAATTTCTAGACTCAAACAGGTATATGTGTAACTTATCAATTAAAAAAAAAGAAAAAAGAAGTTTAGAGAAAGTTTCAAATGGTTTAAAATGATACTCCTCCATCTCATTTTGTTTTGTCCTACTTTGTACTTCCAACTATTTTGGTGAAGATCATTTTTTTGTTTTTACATGCAAATAAAAGGCAATTGCATTCCAAAACTACCCGTTTTTGTTTTGTTCAATTTCAAAAGAGCACTTTAAAAATTTCGTGTTTATTCTAATCACTTTCAAAAAAGCCAGATTAGTTTAGAAAAGTAATACTACAAATTTGGTGTTTTATTCTATTGAATTTAAAATAAAATAAAAAGCTATATTGGGAAGAAAGATTTTTTGTTGTTGTTGTTGTTGTTGATAATTTCAATCGTTGTTGGTGGAGGGATTTGAATCCTAGATGTCTCTATTGGAAACACCAGGAGGTGTCAACCTATGATGCACGGACACGGACATGGACACGGATACGGCGATACGGCAATTTTTGAAAAACTAGGACACGACACGGCAATTAAATAATTAATTAAATTTTATATTTAGACACATTTTTAAATATTTTTAGACATAAAATACCTTTATATCTAGAATTTAAATTATGTACGAACTACAAATAAGTAAACTAACGCCTAAAGTAGTACAATAATATACATAAAATATTTAGAGTACAAACCAAAAGTTTAAATAGGCTACATTCAATATCAAACAAAAAACATAAAAGGAAATAAGTAGGACACACAAAAACAAAAATCACAAAAACAAGCTTTAGTAAAATCACCTACAATATTTAACTTTAATAAATAAATAAAACTATAACAGGACACACAAAAACAAAAATCACTAAATTCATAATTAACATTATAATTTATAAGGCAAGGTTGAGTAAAGAAGGAAAATATATATATATATATATATATACAGTAAAATATAACACAGTAAGTGGGATTAAAAAAAAAAAAAAAAAAAACTTTGGGTGTTATAAATATAACACGCCACAATACACCAAACCAAAGGTCCTAAGCAGTCAGCAGATAAAAGAAAGAAAAAAGAAAAAAGAAATCGCGAAACAGAAGGAGAGAAGAGAAGAAGCTCGGACCTGTCCACGACGAGAGAGAGAGAGAGATTGGAAGGAACAGAGGGACAGAGGGAGCTCGCCGACTCGCCGATTGGCTCGATGTAGCTCCGGCGAGGGACAGAGGGCAGCGGGCAGAGGGAAATCAAAGGTTGGGCTGTGTGGGTTTCTGATATTTCACTTCTCACTTATGGGCTGTGTGGGTTTTTGTTTTGTTTTTTTTCCATTGCTGGCGTGTCCACCGCGTTAGCGCCGTGTCGGCGCCGCGTCGGTGCCGTGTCGGAGAAGCGAAAAAAGAAAAGAAAAAAGACACCGCTCGGACACTAGTGTCCGGCGAGTCTTACTGGTACCGGTGTTCGACACGTGTCAGACACCGGTACGTGGGCAAAAATGCCGTGTCGGTGCAACCTAGGTGTCAACTAGTTGAGCTATGAGGGTCTTGGCAATATTAGGAAAAAAGATCTGTGTTAAAGTAATTTTCAAGTTTGGCAATTTGAAGCGTTTCATGTGTGGGATTCATGTAATGTTGGATTCAAATGTGTTTCATATGGTTTTAAGGGTCCACTTATTAGGTATCACAGGGAAGATTTTCACCTCAAATCGTATGTCTTGTGATGGCAGTAAGTCCTATTTAGTCTCAGCCAAACACCCAAAACTCACACGGAGGACAGCACAATATAAGCATGCACAGGCAACAGAAAGCTTATGGAAAATACTCCCAACAGTAATGAGATTCCTAAATGTTAGGATCTTCACTCATGCCACCATCCATACAAAGAAAGTAGACCATTGATGGGGCGTTAATACACCAAATACTCTCCCATGGGAAGACCTGGCACATAGACCCCTTAAGACATTGCAAAAAGAGCGAACATCAATGTCCCCACTCCTATTCAACCACCAACTCATTCTATCACAACCCTTTGTGAGAGATATTAGAGTAAAGAAGATTGAGAAAGGAGGCTACCAACTTGAACTCCCAATCATTAGTCTCAAAGAAAGGTTACATCCTATCTCCTCATTTTCCCATCAGTCTGTCTAACCAGCATGAATAAACTGAAGCTTCTCTAGCTATTGAGCATTCATACAAGATAGGAAATACCACCTTCAACGGATGATTCCTACACAATCTGTCATTCCAGAACCGAATATGGCAACCATCTCCTACATCCAATGTGGAGATAATGTAAAAATCAGTCCCACCAGATCCTTGTTCTTTTCCATATGCCACTACCATGAGTCCCATGAACAGATTCCAAACTCTATACACCCCATTCCTCACTGTACTTTGCAGCTACTACACTCCTCTATAAAAGTGTTTCTTCTGTCCTAAAGTGCCATAATCGTATTCCCAATAGAAGTTGGTTAAAGGTTCCTATTTTCGCAACACCCAAGCCATCCTTAGCAATACCAGTGTAAACCATACCCCACCCTATCAAATGGTATTTGAGCTTATCACCCATACCTCCTCACAGAAAATCATTTTGAATTTTGTCCACTCTATTCCTTATACCAATCGGCAATGGAAACAAGGGAATGTAATACATTTGGGAGACTAGACAACTACAACATACTCTTAATAAGAGAGAGTCTTCCTCCCTTAGACAGATTCATTTTCTTGAATCCTTTCCAAAACACCATCCCACATATTTCTCAACTTGAAATGTGCTCCTAGAGGTAAACCCTGATATTTTAATGGAAGGAAAGAAAGCTTACAGCCAAGAATTTCCCCAGTTCTTCCCATTCCCTCTCCTTGCCAACTGGTACAATTTCAGATTTACTTAAATTAATCTTCAGTCCCAATATAGCTTAAAAGAAAACACCTTCAAAAGGAGAAGCTGGTCACTGCACCGCAGAAAATGAGTGTTTTGTCTGCAAAGAGAAAGTGAGAAAATCTACAGTGGTTCACCATTCACATTGTTGATGGAAAACCCAGTGAACTACTCTTTGTGGCCTCATGAACTTCTGAAAATTCACTTGGTTTGCCATTGACCAAAATCAAAACAGATATTTGTGGAAATGCAAAATCATATTCACTTATGCCATTTCCCCCCAAACCATACCTCTTCAGCATATAGGGAATGAACTCCCCAGTTTTGGCATCCTGTAGTTTTCAGAAGCATATTTTCTAAAGGTTAGACAAAAAGATAAAATTTGGCTTATTTTTGAAAAAAAAAAAAAAACTAGTTTTGTTACTTATTTGCTATAAGGTGAGACAACAAGCAAAAAAAGTTAACTTTGGGTTGCCAAACGACATGGTCATATCCCATACTTTTTATGTGTGTCATATTGTCTTGACACATGTTTGATGACATGGCTAGGTGACGGGTTTGAGTAACACAGTTGCATTGTCCACCTATAGATTTAACTTCAATTGTCAATAGTGGCTCAGAAACAACCTTTATTTGCTTTCTTGATTGGAAATTTAACCTGGATATTACCAGTTTGAAACTGGTTTCAGGACTTCACGATTTTAAACATTCAAAAAAAATTTGAATTGCAGTGAAATCCCCCTTTTTCCAGCGTGGGCTGCTCAATCCAATGTCAGGCTGCTGGCTTGGGTTGGGGCATTCACCTTTCTCATTTTTATTCTCACTCCCTTGGGCTTTGGAATTTTATGTGCAAGTAGATGTATTTTAAACTTCCAAACTTGGGTTGGCTGGACAGGTTGAAAGCCAACCTTTTACTTTGAACAAGCTGCAGTCAAACCCAAGCCTACAAAATCTCCAGTATGAGCTGCCTGAAGACCCTGAACTAATTTCAGGATGGTTCTGTTGCTTGTCTTATTTATGAGGCTTTTTGGGCTATAAATCTTAAATAACCATAAATTAGCATCATCACATAGGCATTACAATATAATTTTCAGTATTTGTTTGGTTTCTTGTTGTCAATGTGAAGGCATTTAATTCTATTTTAATTTTTTAAATTTTGATTGATGCATCTAGTTTTTTGGAAGTCAGACTTTCTAACCCTTCAGATTATCAACACAGGGCTGTGCCTCTATATTTGGAACGGGCTCCTGGCAGTATTCTTACTCAATGTTCTACATCCAAGATTGATGAAAAGAATAATGCCATTGGTGAACATGATGCCAAGAGATTCATACTGGAGCAACAAGAGGGATTAATGGACATGGATATTGATCCTGATAGAGTTGAGGTTTGATACGCATTTCTTACTTGCCTTTTAATTTATTTCATTAGTGTAGGATTTTACCAGTATTACAATCTTTGAATATGCTGCTACTTTTTAATTTTTTTGCTAAGCTAACCTCAAAGAGTATGCTGTAATAAAATAGAAGCAATAACTATCTTTTAATAAAATATGCAGTAGTGAACATAAACTGTTGCAGGTTTTTAGGCCAATGATCTTTTGTTCTTTCCTCTTAGGATAGTACACACTGTGTTATTGTATTTTGGTACATGGACCTCACTTTTATTTATTCACCTTAAGTATTATTGTTTTTGTGTTGTTTTCTACTTGCCTAACACAGTTGTTCTCTCCTGGTTTATATTGTAAAATAGAGTTGGCTTGTAAACATCAGAAAGTTAGAAGTCTTTAACTTTTTTATTGTTCATAACTGGTGTACAAATATGATTCAATTAAATTTCAATTGTACTTGGTACCAAATCTCAATTGGGACTTTTTTCTTTTCCTCTTTTGTAAAATAAATTAAAAAATCCATAAGCAATCTGGTGTGGGTGCATTGGTTGTCTATCACTCTATCTTCCTGTCAAATGTATGTGTGTGTGCATGTGTGTCTATTTTCTCTATGCGTAAATATATATATATATATATATATATATATATATAAATTGCTAAGGAAAAAAAATGTAGAAGCGATCTGGTGTAGTTAATTGTTTATCTTTGCCAAGAGCTTGGTAGCTTAACTGACTCTTCTTAGTGTTTCTAACAAACGTCCAGGGATCAAATCCCCCTTCCCCCAATGATCGAATTTTTAGTTGACCTATGAAAATCTGTGTTTCAGCTCACTCTTTTTGATTGATAAAGGTGTTGGGGATTGTTCATCCATTCTAGAGTTCCTAGCTTCTCTTAGACCTGCCGGGTGAATCTTTTTTTTGTCCTCCTGTGTTCATCATTGTGAACTAAAAGTTTTTATTTCTCTGATTAATAAAATTGCACTATTTAACTATTACAAAAAAGACTCTCTCTCTCTCTCTCTCTCTCTCTCTCTCTCTCTTTAGGGAAAAGAAAAGTGCAGCATTTTTATGTTCTGTGATCATTTTCCATAGTCTTGGTCCAATTATTATTAGATGCTGTTATTAGAAAAAAGTAATATATTTTGTGGATCATAAATAAAGGGCGTTTGCTGTTGTGCTGGTCTGCTTGCACTTTTTAGCTGTTTCCTCACATCTAGTGAAGTGCAACTTGTATATTCTTTAGGCAATAAAATGATTAGATATAATCCATGAGAGCATGAAGCTAAAAGAAATCACATTGACAGCTGGTTGAAGAAATTATGGCCATGTATTTGATGGAACACTGGTTGGTTCTTCTGTTATTTTCCCAAGATGGTAATCTATGTTCTAATATCATACAGCTTTTAGTTTTATGTGCTTGCACAATAGGTCTGATTAATACTATGCTTTTGGTTTTGTCTATTTTGCTTCAGTCACGAACTCTATTTGTCAAGAACCTGAATTTTAAGACAACTGATGAGAGTTTGAAAAAGCTTTTCACTGACAACATAAAGGAGGGAAGAATTTTAAGTGTCAAGGTAATTATCTTGGTCCATAGAACTTTTAATGATCTGTATATTATAATTTTCTTATCTTTCCTACCATGTCTGGTCACATGCAGGTGAAGAAGCATGAGAAGAATGGGAAGAATGTTTCAATGGGCTTTGGTTTTATCCAGTTTGATTCTGTTGAGACAGCCACCAATATTTGCAGAGATTTGCAGGTATTAACTGAATTTCGTCACAATTAATTGCACACTACATGCAGTTTTGGAAGCTTATTGCAACTCTCACATTTTCTCTTTCAGGGAACTGTTTTGGATGGCCATGCTCTTATCTTGCAGTTTTGTCATGCTAAGAAGGATGAACAAATGCTGAAAAAAGTTGACGAGGATAAGAGTTCAAGTAAATTACTTGTTTGAAACGTAGCATTTGAGGCAACAGAGAAAGATCTGAGACAGCTATTTAGTCCATTTGGCCAGGTAATTACTTGTATAAATCTAATCATAGTGCATATATTTACGCATATATAATTTGGGACAATGTTCCTGCAAAGTTAAAAGGTTAGGAAGCTTTATTGCTATAACAGATTTTTCAATCTACAGTCTACACTTTGAAATTGACCTAAGGAATCAAGATGCAAGAACTAGTGAATGTTGTAAAAAGGAACAATGGAAGCAGTGTATTATCAAAACCTCTATAAGCTATTTGTTAATGAGCTATATCTCAACTGGCACTTCCTTCTCCCATAATTAGTGGTTGGAGGGGGTTAGGTTTGGATGTGTGTAGTTTATCAATTAAAAAAAAAGAATTTTTTTTTTGGGTGTTTCAACCAATGGTGTCCGCTCTTGATAATAGTCCTTTATTATCAAACCAAGGCATTAGTCAGTTTTTGGTGTAGGCGGGGATTAAATCCTAGATTTCTTATTTAACCATCAGAGACATTATTAGTTGAGTTAACTGGAATCCATAAAAAAAAATCTCTATGAAGCTTTTTGGGTTATCTATTATTTGTAATAATTAAAACTTTGTGAATGGTTTGAATCAGCCCTCGATGTCTAGGATAGATAGGGCTTTGGTTTCTCACGATTGGGAGGATCACTATTCGGATGTGACCCAACGGATTTTACCTCGTCCTATTTCAGACAACTTCCCCATATTAGTGGAGGCAGGACGGATTTTAAGGGAGAAAAATCCTTTTAGGTACGAGAACATGTGGCTAAAGTCGGATAGGTTCAAAGATAGGGTTCATTCTTGGTGGAATCGATATTCTTTCTCAGGTACCCCCAGTTTTGTACTTGCCAAGAAGCTGAAGGCATTGAAGGCGGATATTATTCAGTGGAACTGGAGTGAGTTTGGAAATGTAGAGCGTCAGAAAAAAGAATTTTTGGAGGCTTTGAAATTATTGGATGTTAAGGAAGTGGAGCATGGCCTTTCTGAAGTGGAGTTAGGTGAGAGGGCTGGGTTGAGATCTCAAATACAGAACCTTCTCTTTGGAAGAGGTTTCGTGGAAATCGAGGATGCTTTGTACTAAGGAAGGAAATAACAATACCAAATTTTTCCACAAGATGGCCAATTCTCGGAGAAGGTATAACCATATTAGTATGTTGGAAGTGAATGGGGTTATCTATGAGGACGAATCCGAGATGGCTGACCAAGCTGTACAGTTTTATAAAAATTTGTACAAGGAGACAGAGGAGTGGAGGCCTTCTGTGGAAGGATTGGAGTTTGATCAGATAAAGGAGTTGGAGAGGGACTAGCTTGAATGAAGGTTTGAACAGGAGGAGGTCCTTTGAGTTGTCAAAGAGATGGAAGGAGATAAAGCTCCATGCCCTGATGGTTTCTCTTTGGCTTTTTATCACCTTTGTTGGGGAGTGTTGGAAAGAGATGTCTTAGCCGTGTTTGAAGAGTTTTATCAACACAGTAAGTTTGAAAAATCTCTTAATGCAACTTTCATGACCTTAATTCCTAAGAAGAATGATGCTTCCAATATTCGAGATTTTAGACCTATTAGTTTGGTGGGGAGTGTCTACAAGATTTTGGCCAAGGTGTTGGCAAATTGCATGAAAGAGGTTTTGGATAAGTTAATATCTGAGTCTCAGAATAGTTTTGTGGGTGGTAGACAGATTCTTGATTCAGTTCTCATTGCTAATGAGTGTGTTGATAGTAGGGTGAAGAGTAAGCTTCCGGGGGTTATCTGTAAATTAGATATTGACAAAGCTTATGATCATGTGAACTGGGAGGCTCTTCTTGATTTGTTGAAGAGAATGGGATTTGGGGTGAGGTGGTGCAGGTGGATTCACACTTGCATATCTACAGCTCAATTCTCTGTATTGTTTAATGGGTCTCTAGCTAATTTTGTTGGGAGTTCGAGGGGATTGAGACAAGGGGACTCGTTTTCGCCCATGTTGTTTCTGGTTATGATGGAGGCTCTCAGTAATATGATGAAAAGAGCTGAAGGGGCTGGTTTGTTTCGAGGCTTTATGGCCCACGGTAGACGAGGGGGAGGGGTATGTGTATCGCATCTTTTGTTTGCGGATGATACGATTCTGTTTTGCAATGCTGATGAGGAGCAGATTCTTCATATTCAGATGCTTCTTCTTTGTTTCCAGGCAGTGATAGGTTTAAAGGTTAATGCGCTAAAAAGTGAGATGGTTCCCATTGGGGAGGTTCCTAATGTCCATGTCCTAGTAGAGATTTTGGGATGCCGGATTGGGTCTTTGCCTATGACTTATCTTGGTATGCCTTTGGGGGCGTCTTACAAGTCCCCTACTGTTTGGAATCTTATCTTGGAGAATTTTGAGCGTAAGTTGGCCGGTTGGGAGATGTATTTGTCAAAAGGTGGAAGACTAATGTTGCTTAAAAGCACTTTATCTAGTCTCCCCACTTATTATTTGTCTCTTTTTACCATTCCTACGCATGTGGCCAATAAAATTGAGAGGTTGCAAAGGGATTTCTTGTGGGGGGACTGAGGAGCGGAGAAGTTGGAATGTTCATTTTATTCAGAAACCAAATGATTGGGAAATGGGTGGGGTGGATGATTTTCTTCGTACCTTGGGTTCTAATTCTCCTCCTACTGAGAATGGAGATCGTATGCGATGGAAGTTGACAAAGAATGGGGACTTTGATATTCGTTCGTTTTACAATAAGTTGAGAAGCCCCTCGTCCATTATTTTCCCTTAGAAAGGTGTTTGGTAGGTTAAGGCTCCTCGGCGTGTTTCCTTCTTTGTGTGGACTGCTGTTTGGGATAGGATCCTTACAGGGGATAATTTAAGGGGTAGAGGGCTGGATTTTGTCGATTGGTGTATCATGTGCCGCAGTAATGGGGAGACGGCGGATCATTTGTTACTACATTGTAGAAAGGCTTCTCGACTGTGGAGTTTGGTATTTAGATCTTTGGGGTTTTCTTGGGTCTTGCCTAGATCAGTTGCGGATACTCTATTCAGTTGGTGGAATTGGCCTGGAAAACATTTGTCTAGCATTTGGAATTTAGCTCCTTTATGCTTGATGTGATGTCTTTGGAGGGAGCGCAATAGGAGGACGTTTGAGGACATGGAAAGTTCGGATGACCAGCTATTAGCCTCTTTTAGTGGTATTCTGTTTGATTGGTCTAGGGCTTGGGGACTCACCTCTAGTGATTCTCTCCTTATGTTCGTTAGCTCTCTCCTGTGTACTTAGTTTCTTTTCCTTTCCTTTTCTTTTTACTCTTTCTTTTCCCTTTGTATTTTTCTCTCTACCTTATGTTTTTCTGCATAAGGTGGTATTCTTGAATATATGTCTTTTTTACCTAAAAAAAAAAAAAACTTTGTGAATCATAGAATAAGAGGATGGTGGATAAAGTGGAGAAGTTCATCAGAAGTATTGTGTCATCAAAGAATCTATCAATTTAAAAGGAATATCTTATAAGACTATCATGCTATGTGGTATTGAATGTTGAGCTATTAAGATGCAACATGTTCATAAGATAAGATAGCTGAAATGAGACCCACTTAAATGGACAATGGAAAATACAAAGAAATATAGGATTTCCAAATGAGAAAAATTCACTTAAAGATAGCGGTGGCCCATTTAAGTATGAAGTTGCTTCCAAATGGTAACACCTACATTCCAAACAATTCAACTCAGTAGGAACTGATTCCCCCCTTTCCTCTCCCACTGATTATTCTAGGTTACCATTCATGAGCAAATTTTTTGTGAATGATGCATTGTTAAAGTATAACAAATTAATGTTCTTGTGTATTGACTTTCTTCTTGTACAGATTAAGAGCCTAAGGCTGCCAAAGAAGTTTGGAAATCATAGAGGGTTTGCTTTTGTGGAGTATGTTACAAAGCTAGAGGCACAGAATGCACTTCAAGCACTTTCAAGCACACATTTATATGGTCGACATTTGGTAAGTTTTCTAGATGTGTAACTTTTTGCTCCTTTCACACAATAGAGAAATTGCCATAACTGCCTGTCCCCTTTCAGGTTCTTGAGAGAGCGAAGGAAGGTGAGAGCTTGGAAGAGTTGCGAGCTAGAACAGCTGCTCAGTTTACCGAAGATCAAAATGGGCTTCAAAATCCGACTAAATTGTCCAAAAAGAGGAAGAACATGGACATCTTGGATGTAGGAACAATGAAGTTTAAAAGGATTGCTAATTAGCGTTTCTTCACTATTGTCGTGTATTATAATTGGGAAATGAGTTAGGTAGTCGTATTCATTGTAGGTTATGCATTATTTTATATGTTATGCTCGCCCCATTTTTGCTTTGCAGGGAGCTGGTTTTGTTAATTACACGAGCAGGAATAAAAAAAAAAAATGTATCCCTGTTTCAAGGTTCATTTGTATTTTTTTTCAAAGTTGAGCTGCCTTTAGGTAGGTCTTTAGATTCAAGCTTGGTTAGATATTTGCATAACACTAGGTGTGAGTTAGGTCAATATTTTTTTTTTTTTGTGAGAGTTTCAACTTATAGTGTTTACTATTGAATATGGTTTTTTATCATCAGATCAAAACACTAGTCGGTTTTTTATATAGATGGAGATTGAATTCCAAATTTATTATTCAACCATTAAAGATTTTACCAGCTGAGTTAAATTTGGTCTAAAAAGCTATTTTAATGAACTCATTTATAGATACTCTTACATTTAAATGTTTATATTTATATTTTATTTAAATATTTTTTTTCTTTCCACACACTCCATCTTTGAAACTATTTTGGCCAAGATAGTAAGGCGATAGGCCAAAAACGTATTGACCCCTTGTGATGGATTAATTGATTAATTAACCAAATTTAATTAATTAATCAAATTTACATATAAAGTACGTGGTAGCACAAACAAATCACCAACTAAATAAATATGCAGCAAAAAGTAAATAGACACAGTGATTTATTTACGAATGGGAAAAACTTTGGAGGCAAAAACCCCTCCGGATGATTTTAAGGTCATAACTTTCGAAAATTCACTATTATCAAAACGAGTAAAAGAATCTCAGTACCTTATACCAGTTTACAATTAAATTCTTACTCTAATACTCAATTGGACTTGTTTTGTAGTAATAATCTCTCCTTATATTGCATGGCTCCTAGTACGTGACTAACTAATAGATGTGCGGATTTCAATACGCGACTTGATCACCAACTTGAGAAGGATGTTGGCTGCAAAGTTCTTCTGTTCATCACACGATGAAGATCATAAAGTTGCTTGGTCATCAAACGGTCAAAATTGGAAATTAACTCAGTTTTCCAAACAATATAATTAGTAGGCACTGTTACAAAACTATATTTTTTACTAACATCTCGAGTCTAAAAAAGTCGATTTTGGGCTATAAATCGAGTTTTGAGGGTCAATTTTCATTTTTTGATCAGGTCTGAGTTGACACTTTTTCCACGTGACATCTACTTGGAAATCGAGTTACAAAAACTCAATTTATATCTCGACAGTGAGATGCTCGATTTATGTTCACACCTACACGCCACAAACAGACTTTGATACCAAAAAAAAAAAAAAACCCAAAAGCCACAAATAGAGGATACGAAAAAAATATAGCTGAGTTCTTGTTCTTCTTGGCATACCAAAGAAGAGCAAAGCTCGCGCTCGATACTTTTTGAAGTTACACTTCCAAGATTGTAACTCCCAAAGCTCCAATTCAAGAACCCACTTCTAGAATTTCCCAAACTGGGTCTTCAATTTTCTGGGTTTTCTTCATATTCTTGTATTTCTCAAAACTTTCTCGGTTCAATCAAATTCATTCCAACCCTTTTCTAGGAGGTGCTAAGAGATATTACTACGTTGATCAGTACTAGGTTTAGCATTTCAGGCCACGAGGGCCTCAGCGGTGGTTTTAGAACCCAAGAACTGTGTTGGTAGTGGTTCTTGTGGGTTCTGGGGTTTTCATCACTGTGTATTTTGGGAATTTAGAGACAGTCCCATATACGAAGCGAACTCATTTCGTGCTTTTGTCAAAAAGCATGGAGAGGAGGCTGGGAGAGACTTGGGAAGAAGAAGAACAAGAACTCAGCTAGGGGTTTTTTTTTTTTTTTTTTTCCGTATACATCTGTTTGTGGCTTGTAGGATAAATCGAGCATCTCACTGCCGAGATATAAATCGAGTCTTAGAGACTCGATTTTCAGGTGAACGCCACGTGAAAAAAGTGCCAACTTAGACCAGATCAAAACATGAAAATCGACACTCAAAGACTCGATTTATAGGCTCAAAATCGACTCTTTTAGACTCGAGATGTTAGTAAAAAATACAGTTTTGTAACAGTGACTACTAATTATATTGTTTGAGAAATTGGGTTAATTTCCAATTTTGGCCGTCACAAAAGCCTATGGTGTACAAATACAACAGCTTTTTCAAGATGAACTAGGGTAAATTAGGTTTCCGGTCACACTTTTTTTCACACTTGTGGAATTGTGCTCTTGTCCAACTGTGCAACCTGTGACGGCCCTTAAAATAGTCTTTATATATGTTTAGGGTTGTGAGAAAAGAAAACCCAAACATATATTCACAGATTAGATGAAAATCAGCTCTGAAAAACTGAACTTCATAAATCTCGATAGATAGGGTATCTATCGAGTAGCTGTCGAGCATCGAGTTAAAATAGCTCTTTTAAATCTCGATAGATACTAGCTGTTGAGCTAATTGTCGAGTTTTAATGAACAACACTTCTTTACTTGATTCTTAGACAGACTTGCATGGCTTTAACACTTGAACTTGAAACCTTGTTTCTTGAAGTATTAAACACATCTTAGATCTACTCAAATACAAGTAAAGTGCGTTTTGTCAAAGGATTAGTCAATTACATAAAATGTTGACATATGTTCCTAACATGAATCACATGTGTCCTAACATAAGATACTACCAAAACCACCACCAAACCACCACAAAAGCCTCTACCAAACTAGCGCGGATTGCTCAAAGCTGCTCATTTGGTAGATTGCACAAAGTTGGCGATGATGTTATCAGTGGTGCATTTGGGTGGCAATGACATCTTGCAGGTATGATCTAGCAGTGTGGCGTTAAGAAGGGGCAATGGTACCTAAAACAATGAGTGAGAGGTGAGAGAGCTTTTTTGGGTTTTGAAGGAGAGGATTGAGAGAAAATGCAAGTAGAGAGAGCTCTGATAGTCCAACTAGAAGAGAGAAATGAATAAAAGTAAATAACATTTTTTACCAGAGTATTTGGAGTGCTATTTGTGAATGCTAAAATGTTGAGTATGATGCATGAGGTTTTATAAGTGTTTTTAGTTATATATTTTTTAAAAATTTAGTTTGAATAGTCTGATGAGAATGCTTAGTTGCAGCCCATGTTCAAGGTTGACTTAAAAATTTTCATTTTTGGTGGGAGGTGTGCCTTAGTGAAATTTGATGTGCTCAGCTCATTTGGAGCTTAATATGTGCTTAAATTAACATAAATCATAAATAAAGGCAGCTTATTGTGAGTCTTCATCAGAACTGTACTACCAGGATTGGATCTCTTCAGTTCTGCACAATAATCTCAAAGTTGATTATGTTGCTCAGTGAAAGCCCCATTTACAAACTCTTGAGCCCTTTCTTTAGCCCTACTGGCCTTCCCAACACTAATACTCATCACATACTTCTCATGAACAACATCTTGAATATCCTTCAGTTTTATTTCAGGTTGCCTCCTCACCTTTTTTATCAACTTCTTTGCAAGGAACTTGGCAGTACACCTTTGAATTTTGTAGCTCCTTGTGCATGTGTGCTCCAAGTTCAGGGTCTTAAGTTGATAAGTCATCTCCCTGGACATCTTTGCTAGGTAAGCTGTAAACTTACATGGAGGTTGACACTTAGCTCTAACCCTTACCTTATTATTCTTCATAAACCTCACTCCCCATCTACCCTACACTGCATACTTAGTGATAGCATCCTTGAACTGTTTAGGAGAAATAAACAACATATCCTTCTCAAACCTAAGGTGTTTAGGATTAGAGACTGAATTAAACACCAAAAACTTGTTCCTCCTAGTAACATTGTTCACCTGTCCATGATCACCTTCACCATGACCCTCACTGCCACTATCATCAACCCCCCTATCATCTGATGGCTTAGTGAGACTTAACAGCTCTTCACTGGTGTGATCTGAGTTCATTACACCAGCTCTTCACTGGCACTGGTACCTCAACCTCATTGTCCCAACTGTCATCACTATGTTCTCCAACATACCTTTGGTTGGGGTTCATTTCTCTAGTCCCTTCCATATCACTATCATCATTACTGTCAGAGGTGACAGCCCCATCCTCTTTTGGTTCATCAACAATTGGTTCCTTATTAGGTCTCCTACATCCTACTATTTTAACATTAGAATCAGTTTGGATACCATCTCCATTGGTGGGAGCAGGATTTTTACTACCATCATAACCACCCTCAGACCCAACAACACCACCATCCCTATCACCCCTGTCATCCCTGCCAAAATCATCATCCATGTCACTCTTATAGAAGTACTGATGACCATTAAAATCATCAAAATCATCATCACCACCAAAGGACCCATCCTCATCATTAGAATCACTACTACAAAAGTAGCCCTTACCATTGTAATAAGCATCATAAGTAGGTTCCCCCTCAGAATCACTAACATCCACAAAGTCATCATATTCATTTCCTACAACAACCTCCAATGTTACACCATTACCCCCATAAATGAGGATAGATCATGTATTGGATGCTCTACATATACATGAATCTGCCCATGACCCCTCACCAATGGTCTCAATCTCTACCTTAGACCACTCATTAGGATCATAATTCTCTACTACCCTCACCTCACCCCCCACATACTTCTCAAGATTTTCAGTGAAATGCCCCCCCATGATGCATATGCAAAGTAAATAACTCGTCCATTTTGCATGCATGGAAAAAAATTGTACTGAATATTTTATTACAATAAAGACAAATCTAAACCAAACAGTTAAACATGCACTAACTCTATACATTCTAAACAATAAGCTCCAACATGGAACACAAAACAATGCCAAAAATATATATAGTTTACTGATAACAGGGAACACACGTGGACCCCATTGATCCCTACAGGCCAAACAATAACAAGCACCAACCAAACAGACAAATTAAAGCATAATGAATCACCAAAAGTGTGGTCCCTAATCAATGAGATAGACAAAATTACATACATAAATAGAACGCGTTAAAAGTAGGAGAGAGAGAGAGAGAGAGAGAGAGAGAGAGAGAGAGATTTATATACATAGACACAACGTGTTAAAAGTAAGAGAGAGACATATAAAAAGAGATGGAGAGACATATATACACACAGAGAAACAGATATACACACATAGAGAGACAAATATACACACATAGAGAGACAAATATACACACATAAAGAGTTTCTTATATGCACCTATGAGAATCTCAGATGTCAGAATCGATGCGGTAAATCGAGCTTCAAATCGTGATGTTCTTCTCCTCCTCCAGATCACATCGTCGTTCTAAGTCACATTGATTTGTTAGGGAAATCATTTCATAGAAATGGGATTGAGGTTTCTCATGGGACTGGGCTTGAGTTTTCTCAAGGAAGTTGAGGAAGAACACGAGCTAATTCGGGGATTTTAGGGTTTAGGTGAAATTTGGGGATTTTAGGGTTCAGGTGAAATTTGAGGATTTAGGATTGAACTCGGTGGGATTAGTTGAGGACTGAGGTCACGTGGATTGTCACATGGGGGAAAAGTGGGTGGGAACGTGACGTGGCTCGGTCACGTGAGGGTCTCATGGGTTTGAGTGGGACACATTGGCATTTTTTTAATATTTTATTAGTTGGCTTTGACACCTAGCATTTCCGTTTGCCACCTCAACTTTTTCCGTAATTGGGTTAACTATAAGGACCATTTTAAAAATGATTTTAAAAAATCAGGGATTGACCTAGGAGTAAAATCAGTTTAGGGACCAAATTGAGAAATGAACCAAAATGTAGGGACCCAAAGTGCATTTACGCCTTTATTTTTCCACTCTTGAGAAACGAGTTTGACTTGTACACAAGGGAGTCAATCTCGTACTGGAGGTTGTACCGGTTTAACTAGTAGAACGATATATTTTGGTACATGTTAATACCGATGTACCGTTTCAAGTTTACTTATTTTTTATATTTATAAATATATATATATATATATATCTTTGTGTGTGTGTTTTATAATAAATATAAAATTTTACCATAAAATATTACCTTAATTTAGAACAAATTATTTATGGTTTTAGACTTTAGCATCAATTAAAAGAAAAAAAAAACACAATATAAAAAATAGAAAGCTTAATTGTTCATTGCATACTAAGAAAACAAATAATACTTATAAGTTAATGCAAATAAGTTACTATTTTGCCATTACAAAAATTCAAAAATTACAAAACTATAAAAAAAAAACTTTTTTCTGTACTGGTCGATACGCCTGGTACTGACCAGTATTGCCAGAAATTGGCCGGTATTTAAATCGGTACGAAACGTTGGCGTTTCGATATCGGTATATGTACCGGTACAGTACATACCGACTAGTATGACCGGTATCGGTACATTATCGACTACATTGCTTGTACCCCTAATTCAAATTGGGCTTTTTCTAAAAAAAAAAAAAAAAATTGGGCTTAACCTAAACACACTCGACCCACACCCACTTGCCAAGCATATGATAAAAAAACATAGACTGAGGGAAAAAGAAAAAGAAAAAGAAAAAGAGAGAGAAAACCTTAAGACGGTGTCGGCCTCACGCTGCTTTGCAAATCGCTAGGACCCCGCCATCTCCACTGGTAAAAAAATTTTGCTATATCCCTTTTGCCACTCTTATTTTTGCTTCACTTTGTAAAACTTGCTTATCATATCATATTTATATATTTGAGTTAACTCCCTATTTCTATTTGGCTTTACATATTTAGACTACTGAATGAGAGAGATAGAAAGTTGTTAATTACCTCTTTGTCCAATAATTGTGAACTAGGAAGCACTGATATGGATACGATATGACAAGAGTGAGAGTAATATCTGAAAAATTATAACATGACACGGTTACAACATCTGTGGGACACTCCAAATGAAGTGTCTATGCTTCCTAGGTTGTGATTGAATGGCATTGGCCTGACCACATGTGCATAATGGATGCATCTTTATCAACAAGGCAGGGCTGTTTTGTCTTTTGTTGTTTTCACTTTAGAGGGTAACTTTATCAGATGAGATGGGAGATAAATTTTGATAGTACTACCTAGAATTTCAGTGTACAGTTACAATAACAACCCTACATTACGAAACTCAGTTGAAGTGGTTGGGATTTTTTTGATTCTTTGTGATTTTTTGGGTTGTCAATGTCTAGTTTTATGCTTGTGTTTCTGGTCTTGATACAAAATTCATTAGTTTAGTTTGTATATGTGCTTTCTGTCATGTTGCCTTGGATTTCTGTAATGCTGAAGATAAATTTAATAATATTCTTGTTGCTTGATGGTTAGGTTCAATATTTTTGCTAATTGGGTTGTTACTGCTGGGTTCAATTTCTTACACATGTTGCTTTCATTTATTTTCCTATTGTTTCTATATTTTTCACAATTAATTATGTATTAGTTCATGTAAAGATTATGGTTTTTGTATGCTTTGTGGGGATTAAAGAGGACAGCTTTACAATTGGAACAACTGTCTTGTCCAAGTTCTTCTTATAGGATGTTGGCAATGAATGCGTTGATCTGGCGATGAGATTTGGGAGAAAGATATGACTATATGAGTGACTAATTTGCCTATAGTGGTTGATGGTTTTCAATGAGATTACATGGGCATTTAGGTTGTTGTGGGGAGAAGGTTGAATGTAGTTTATGTGTATTGTTTGGGTTATATGAAGGAAAAACTTGCTAAACATAAACATAATAGTAAGACATAATTTTTGAACCTCAAAAAACTTCCTAATTATAAACAAAAGATGGTTCACAACAAGGTCTTAGGTATGTGGAGATCCTCATTGCTTGAATTAGAATAGTTAGATTGCTCCTAATTAGATGCCAAATTAGAATCTTTAATAATGGTACTTATGGCATTGCATGGGTCCTTTTGTTTCTTCTTAGCTAGTTGGATTGCATGATAGTGGTCCAATTGCGGCTTGTTTTCCCTTTCAAGCTGATTGAGTATCTTGTCAATATTATTAGGGTTGTACACGGTGTGGTGCAGTCAGTTTTGGGGGGCTATTTTGCACCACACCTACAAGGGGCGATTTCTCTGCATGTTTGACCGCACCTCAAATATGGAGGGTGGAAACTGGCCCATGGAAGGTGCAGTGCACCGTACTGGTTCGGTGCGGTTAGTTCGGTTATTTATCCATTTTCTTAGTAACCAGACACAATAAAATTAACACCCTAAACTACATATTGATCATTAAAATACCCCAAACATTCCTAAAATAAAAAATATTAAAAACAAACAAACAAACAAACAAGCAATTTCACTATCTTTCTGTCAATTTTCCCATTCAAATCACAAAGACTCAAATAAAAACAAAAAACAAAACACAACCCATAATAGATTTTAAAAGGAAGAACATAATGCACATACAAATTTGGTAGAAAACATAGTAGGATTTGAACATCAAAACCTTCTCTAAAAACTTTGAGATTGCTAGGCCTTGGAGAATGAAGACTTCAAGGGCGGATCAGGTGGAGGAGGGCACGGAGGCGGAGGAACAGGCGGAGGATGAGAGGGAGAGGTGAGACAAGTTTTCGGTTTCACATGAGACTTGAGGGAGGAGAGTGGGAGTGGCGGAAGAGAGAGAGAGAGAGTGACTGATCTAAATGAATGAGAATTGAAATTTTTTTAACCTAAACCTAACGAGTTAAAACGACTTCGTTTAACTATTTTATATGAAATAAATATGATACTAAAAACGACATAGATTTGAAGTTAATATTAATATTAATTTTGGATACAAAACGGCGCCGTTTAGCATCAATTTTTTTACTTATAAAGAAGCTAAACGATATCATTTTAGCACATATCAACATAAACCTATTGTCTTCTTCCTTCAAATCTGCCGCTTTCTCTCTCTCTGCTATTGGTGTGGTACGCTAATTCCTCTCTCTTTTGGGAAATCACCTCTTTCTTAGTATTTCGTTATACTAAAACACAAACACAAACATGAACACACATAATAATTTATGTTTATATATACATATATCGGTGCTGTGTGGTTCTCATTAGTGTGCGAAACTCACCACTGCTCGCTGCATCGGCCAGCGTCGGTACTCGAAAAATTCTACTGACCACTGTGCCTGAAACCTGTCGTTAAATCATGAGGTGGGCGGATCGATGCGGAGAAGGTCGGTTCTATCGGTATCGAGCACTGGCTGAACAAGCCTGTTTAGGAGTACTTTCGTAACATTAGGCTGCTTCAAATTCTATGCATTGCCATTAATTGCAATGTGAAGGTTGTGGTCACTTTTTGCCATATGTTGATCTCTAATTGGGCACTTTGAATGAGGCATCAATCCTTTCACATCATCAAGGAGACGTTTGGAGAAAACCCAAAATTGGTTATTCATTTTCACATTTACTTTCTCTAGTTTTTGTCTCAACAATTTCTTTTCACTTAGGCATTACTCTTCGTTGACATGCTTATTTGGTGAGTTTTCTATTTCTCAACTGTTACTTCGTTATGGATCCTTTGAGTTCATCCTCAGCTTTCTCTTTTGTTAGATTGTATTATTTCATCAAAAAAAAAATCATAGATGTCCCTTTGTAAGTCCGATCTTAGGGGCTTTATTAGAGTTTAGGAGAATGCCATTTGAGGTGGTGAATGGTCCCTTCTAGGGTATGATCAATTACTAATGGAGTGGCGTTTTGTGGTATCAAGTTCATCTTCTTCTTCTTTGTCCATTCCCACTCCTTCTACGTTTGTCACCTTGACCTTAAACCTACTAACTCTCCCTTCAATTCACTATACATTCCTTAAACCCTCTAAGATAAAAACCTTAAAGTAGATTTGGAAGAAGTACCGAATTCCTCTGTCCCTCGTTCTCATATGCTTCTTGTAAGGACCAATAGGCTTGCTCGTTTGTACATGGGGATGTTTGTTTTGACAAGGCCATTTTCATAGTTGGCTTGCAATTTTCGTTGTGGCTTTTTATCTCTAAGCTGTTGCATTGTCTAGACTTGGCCCTTGGTTAGCTTTTTCATATACATAATTCTTTTTACAATTTTTTCATAACTATTGTGTAGATAAGCTATCAATTGTAGACAATAAAGTGGTGTCAGTGGTGGACTCATATGAAATTAATAACAACTTGTTGAGTTCATACGAAGGTTGGCAAAGCATGACCTTGTGCAACCAAACTAGGAATCTTTGTCTGTCTTGATGTGCGTTTGAAGTAAAGTTCAACTTCCAAACAAGTAAAGGCTCAAGTAGCAAGACAACCCAATGTTTTTGGAATCTCAACTCCAACTCAATTCTGGCTTGACCCATTTAGATTCACTAGTCTTAACCCATCGAGCCAAAATCTCAACCCATGCATTGAGATTTGTGTAGAATCAGTTTTCTAGTTTTATTTTTTTAACCATTTAATGTAGGATTTCGTGGTTTTCAAGCTGTTAGGACATATGTGGAACTTGTTATGAATATATGTCATTTAGAATTGGCTAATCCTTTGACAAAATGCACTTTACTTGTAATTGGGTAGATTTAGAATGGTTAAAGTCTTCAAGCAACATATTGTTCAAGCCAAGAGTTAAAGCAATGCAAATCTGTTCAAGAAACAACTAAAAAATGCTATATTTTAAAGCTCGATAGATAGCTTGACAAATTGTATCTATCAAGATTTAAAATGGAATTTTAGCTTGATGCTCAACAGTAGCTCGACAAATAACCTATTGAGATTTACGAAAATCATATTTCGAGATATGTTTTTCACACATATCCAATCGATTTGTGTAGGGTTTCTTTTCTCACAACTATAGACATATATAAGGATTATTTTAAAGGCCGTAACACAAGGAATCAAAGCATCCCTTCATGCATTGTGTGACCGGAGACAAAAGTTGACCTAGTTCATCTTTTTTTTGAAGAAGTTGTTGCGTTTGTACGCCGTAGGGTTTTGTAACCAATGAGCTTCTTGATCTTCATCGTGTGGATGAACTGAAGAACTTTGCAGCTAACATCTTTCTCAAGTTGGTGTGTTAGTCACGTACTGAGATCCACACATTACTTAGTTAGTCACATACTGGGAGTTGTGCATTGAAAGGAGAGCTTGTCACTACATTGCAAGTCCAATTGTGTATTGGGGTAAGGGTTCAACTGTAGGTTGGTATAAGGTATTGAGATTATTTTACATGTAATTGCTTATTTTGATAATAGTGGATTCTCGGGAGTGGTGACCTTAAATTCACCTGGTGGGGTTTCGCCTTGGTGGTTTTTCCTATTCTTAAACGAATCACCTGTGTCAAATTTAATTTCTGTTGCATTTAGTTATTTGTTGATTTGTTTGTGCTACCATGCATATTGCATGTTAAATTGACTTAATTAATTCACTTGGCTAATTAATTGATTAATTTATTTAAGGGGTCAATACATTCTTGGCCTATCACAAGACAAGTATAAAAGTAATCCAAGGGTATGTTTTCAATACTTTTAAGAGAGTCTTTTTATGTACAAAAGCATTGGAGATTTCCAAGTTCTCTTGAAGCATTAGTCAAAGATCCAATTCAAAGTTCTGAAGATCTGGTGATCAAAGTAAAGTTGTTGCAATTAAGTTACAGAAAATTTTGTTTAAGTAAATCTTCAAGTGGGTGCTTGAAGTCATGAGTGGGAAGTTTACATTCAATAAAGTCCAAAATAGAAGAGTTCGTCAATTTGGAGCTGTGTGGAGTTACATTTGTAAGTACTACATGAGGTAGTAGTAGATTTATAGTTTAATCTATTGCATAAACTTCAATTCTATTCATAGCAGATTTTGTTTCCTTATGACTGATAATTTAAACCCTTTCGGCCGTTTTTACTTTGGGACAGTTGTTCTTTTGATTTCCCTTAATTACCATATTGCATGTTATTGTGCTTTTAACTTTATATGTTATTATGAATGTCTGTACCAATTGAGACAAGCATAATTGAACTGATATTTAACTTGGTTCTAAAATTAATTGGTAATTTGGTACAACTGAGGCCTAACTTCCTAACACATCTTACCACCTAAATTAAGAAAATAAAATTGTAAAAGAAGAAATTTACATATTTAAAGGGCTTTTCCATCATTTGTTCAAAAGCTGTGGACATTTAACCCCCCAACTACAACAACAACAAAAAAGGAAAAAAGAGAAAGAAGTAATCTTTTAATCTCACTAAAAGCCTCATACTCCTTGAGAATAAATTTTTGGAGTAAATTTTTTGACATAGACTCGATGCCGTCTCTCTCTTACATAGACTAGCCAGAAGATCATAGAAAGCATAACTGGAGCTGAGACCATAACCAACCCAACATAGATCCTATAACTATAGCGCCTTAGTCCCGGACAGTGATCCTCACTTATGTCACTGAAAGTTTTTCTAACAAAGTTGCAGTCTACAAGGTCAACAAGGAAGGGGCCATAATGATACAATGTATAGCTCACATTTACAGCGGCTTGCATCTGGCCATAAGATGTAGGCGTCAATCGGCCCATGCTGGTGCACATACCAGATGGTAACACATTGCAAACATAATTCCCCCACACCTGCAATGGGTAAGAATAAAATTATTACAATTCTTCAAACATTGACGCAGTGTTTTTCATTGATCCAATGAAGCAGAAGGGACTTCTTGGAAGCAACAATACGGATGAATGGAGTATAATGGTACCTACAACAATAAAAGCCTTAGTCCCAAAATTTAGGGACTATATATCATCAACAGATTTGTTAGGTTTGGCCACATATATTAATGGTACCTAGAAGCTATAATTTTATAATACGGTATCTCTTTTTAGAAAATATAGTTAGAAGGTTATCCGCAGACAAAGTGGGTGAGACTTCTTATTCAGTAACAATTATCTTATGCATGTGATATTTGCATTACTACTGAGATGTAACTTCTTAAACTCTTAGGTGTCCTTAATGGGAATTCCTTAGCATTACTGCTGTGGTTTAGCCAGCTAAAAAAGTAGAAGACAATCTTTCTGAATGTGCTTGAAAATGTATCAAGAAAGTATTGAATTTAGGTGTAGGAAATCTAAATATGCACCAAAAAAACTAAAGATAATTTGGGCAAAAAGTGATGCTAGGAATTTCACAAAGTGCACTACATAAGTTTTACAAATTGACATGCTAACAATCACAAAAAATACTTTAGATATTCATATTTTCAATTTGTAAACCTTAGAAAGTAAAATTCGTAGTAAGTTTAGCATTTTCCTTGGGGAAATGACCATAGTCAATTTTCCAAAAAAGAAACTCTAACCCCACTCCCCTCCCTTCTATCCCAAAAAAGCAACAAGCTTTCAAATGCTTGTTTAATGTGCTTATAAGGTTTACCTGGGTTGCATTACTCAAGTCCATTTCACCAGCAGTGCATCTCCGATCAGTGTTATCAAAATTTAATGGATTACAAAGGATGGGCACCAATGGACCAGACTGATTGTAATAAAAAGGTCCAGCATTTGGGGGTACATCATTGTTGGCCACATTAGTTATGAACTGGTTCACGATACCAACCATTAGGAAGGTGACATGTTTGCTTATAGACAAGATGTCATTTGCTGTTGCATTGTCCACGCAAGGGAGAACTTCACTTAGGGCTGAATGAGCTGTGGGGTTTTCGACCCATTGATCCATTGAAATACACGTGTCTGCTACAATGCTGGAATGTGAATATAAATGAATTAAATGTTGCCACAATTTAATATTTTAAGGCCTACTATAAAATAAAGTTCTACATTCCGTAATTAATACAAAAGAAAGGTGATTTAGTTGAGAAAAAATTAAGTCAGAATTTAGGGGAACTTATGTTGTGTAATCCTCCATGATTGATTCACTGATCTATATTCTATAAGTAGCATGGAATTTGTTCGAGTTTCATTTGCAGGCAACATTTCTTATTTATCTGCTAAAGAGGAGCAGCAGCAGTTTGAGTTATCCATGTTAAGAACAAATTAAAGAAGCCACAGAAGATGCAGTTCCTTTTGAAAATGCAAGGGATGCACTTATAACATAATAAACATTATATATGTTATGCTAAACATGAGCATCTGCCTGAATTAGTCTAATACAAACTAAAACTCACACAGAAAAACAGTAATATGCATTGATACTTACAGCTGCCAAAATTTTAAACAAAGAAAAGAAGGTATTTACTATATGATATTTTGAAATTAAATGACTCAGTGGAACTTACTTATGGAGGACAAGAGATACGCCACACAAAATAAATGTGCCCGTCACAAGAATCCATCCTATGATCATTAATCTGCAATAATTGATTTAATCTAAGTTAAAGCAAATTTAATAAAGATACATTACAAAGTTATAATGCAAAACTTTGAGAAACTAGACGGCCTACGGACAGCATATAAGAGGGAAATGATTGGTAGAAAGTCACTCACATGTACACGAAACACTGCAGACCGAAAACTGAAAATACTGCAAACAATATTGACAACAACAGAGTTATAAAATAAATAAAAAACTTGCAATAACAGTGTAACATTAGTGGTTTGAAAATGGTAAACAACACGCATCTAATAGCGGGTGTTAATAAATGCTTACTGAAACCAAGAAGGGCTAATAGTAGCATTGAAGCGGCAACAATGTTAAGAACCTGCCTCCTGTAAAAAAAGCCAGTAAATCAATTGCAGGATAAAACTAAACCGAAAATTATACCAAATCAAAAGGAAGAAAGAATCAAAGCAATTACTTACACAGGAAGCAAGACATTTTGTATTTGTTTTGAACTCTGCTGTGTCTTAATTTTAGGAATCATAGCAGAAATATTTGTCATATTTCCCAGTATGTCAATATTACTCTGGATATCAGGAGGTAGAAAATTTTGACCAACTCCGACTTGTTTAGCTGCAACAAGATTAACCAATACATCCTTTAACTTCTCAACAGTGGTATCTGCTTGGTCGAGAAGATATTCCAATATATTTGTTGTACTGACTTGAAACTTTCCCTGCGCAGTGTACAGAAAACCACTTCCTGTTCTGAAAACACAGCAGTTTTATACTTAGAACTGAAATCAGAAAGATTTAACCAAACATAAATTCAACACTGATATGAGCGTGCAAAAGTAGAAGTGGGGGCAAGGCACGAGACATACATAGCAGTGATGGTGAAAAGTATAAGGAGGATAATAGAAAGTGCATAAGCAATTCGAGAATAGCCATAAGACTTCTTCTGTCTGCGGCAACAGGAGCAGCAGCAGAGAATTAACGAGCATAGGCCGAATGTCAAAAACCAGGTTGCAGCAGTGGCAAGAAGAGGAACACCAGTATATGCAACTGACTGCATGGAAACCATACTTAGAGAGAGAGAGAGAGAGAGAGAGAGAGAAGTTGATATGAAAAAACAACTAGAAAAATATATAAATGAATAGACAAGAGCCTTATAGATCAATGGCATTATCTAGTTCTTACATGGAGAAGAACTTGGGTTCGAATACCTCTCCCCTACTTAACATTGTAAGAAAATAAGATTTTAGGAAATATGCAACATGCATGTGATCTAGGCAATTGCATGGGGTTAAAAGTTTGAAGTCAGTACATAAAACTTTTAGCAGAACCTGAATAAGAAAAGTAAAATTACAGGTTGTAGAAGACCTTCAATTGTTAAAATTTAATTCCATCATAAAGAAGAAAAACTTAGATGAACTCGACAGTCACAAAAACAATCGCTTCTATAAACTACAAATCCACCAAAAAGCCCACAGGCTGCACAAATTAAATATAAAAAGATCCCCTTTGGGTCCTAACATTCATAACTGGCAAAACTTAGATGAGGAAATCAATTCATAGTCCTAAAATTTATCCATTCCAATAACAAAGAATGACATGCCAAAATATAGAGACTTATTGCGTGGCAATAAAAAGATTAGGCAACATGAATGAAAAGAACTCACATAAAGATAATGTTCATTAGTGATATTCCATCCACCCTCGTAATAAGTAAAATTGGCAAAAGGGTCTATCCTGTGTGTTTTGTTAGCAGCTAATATCAGGGTAGCGTTAGGTGCGACTTCAGTATTGCTTTCCTCGAGGAAAGACCTCCTCATTCGCCCTGAAATGTCAGCAACACCGTTTTCACCTCCATATATGCAAATTAGATCCATTAATGTTTTATTATTAGCATGGAAAACAAAAAGTAATGTGGTGAAATTTATTTTTAAAAAAGTTGTTGATCAAAATAGGAAACTAAATAAATCCCATTTAGCAAGAGAGGGAGAGAGACAAGTGGAAAAAAAAAAAAAGAGGTAGTAATTACCATGAACATGTTTGGTAGGTAGGTGCTGAAATTGAGGAGCTCCATGACAAAGTGAAAAGAAGGTTGAAGATACGAGGACAAAAGCTGTAAAGATAAGAAATTGCTGTGAGTTGAGACATAGCATTTTATTCTTTGCTCAGGATATTTTGTTGGGTTTCTCTTTTTGAGAAAAAAGTCGGCTAATGCATGCATGAATCTATGATTTATTTAGGAATATATTCTCATAAAGAGAGAGAGAGAGAGAGAGAGAGAGAGAGAGAGAGAGAGAGAGATGGAGAGAGAGTACGTTAAATATATTAACTATTTTTAGGTTGACATAGTTTATTTAAAAGGCTAAAACTTATTGCACACATGTGTAATCAAACCCGTGTGTGTATACACACATGTATGTAACAAATAGCTTTTATTAAAACAACTTATGTGAAATTTGAGCTCTACAAGACACGCTTATTGTTTTCACTCTTCACACATAAACAGGATTTTATTTGTTTTTCTCTTACACTTGTAATATAAATAGTATTTATTTGTTTTTCTTTTCCTAATTAAGTTTTGGCAAAAATGCAAAATTAACCCTCTAACTTTGACATTTTTTTAGTTCAGTCCTCTAACTTTCAATTTTGTCAATTCAGTCCTCTAATTTTCAATTTTGTCAATGCAGCGCTCCGTTATAAGTCAATTAGTGACTACTGTTAGATCCACTGAAATAACGCTATTTTGCATATATATATATATATTTTTTAATTCAGAATTAAAAGAAAATAAGAAAAAAATCTGAAAAAAGAAGAAGAAAGATCCTAGGCTAAGTACTGGTTAGCGAGCGAGCTGTAGTCATCGGAGCAGAGAAGCAAGGTCTTAGACCGGCTAAGCAAAGCGACGGCGAGGTTTCGGTTCGAGAGTTCCCAGGCGGTACGAGATCTGGTGAGATTGACATCGAGGAGAAGTTTCACTACATTGTCGGCGGAGATGGCGGCGGCGGTGTTGGAATTAGAGAGAAGATCGGTGGCTTTCTCGAAGCAAGAGGAAGTGAGGTCGAAGCGGCGAAGGTTATGCCAGATGAGGCCGGTTTTGTAGTAGAAGGAAGTGAACTTGATGGACAGAGATGGAACGCCGAAGACGTTGTCGGCGAGGGAGAGGATATCGGCAGCGATGTGGCGGAGCTTGGCGAGGTGGAGAGAGAAAGAAGAAGAAGAAGAGGAGTGGAGTTTGGGATTGAGGTTGGAGAGGTCGATATAGGGTTAGTTTTGTATTTTTACCTTAAGTTTTCTTCATTTCCCTAATTAATAGAAGTAGGATTTTGTTATTTATTTTTCTTAAAGGACTAGAAAAATATCACTTCCTATAAGGACTATTTAGAAGGAGGTAGTGATTATTAAGTTGTTATTAGAAAGGGCTTTCTCTATTCTTAGCATATAAGCCTAATGTTCTCGTACGTAGAACTTAATTAGGATTTGTGGAAATGTTGTTATTATTGTGTATTTCAAATTATGCTTTCACAGGCCTATGCTACAACAATAGTAATCACAGCAATGTTATGCAGCAATAGTTGGTATTAGAACCACACTAAGCAAGGTTATGTTCCTGGCATGGCACCAAGAATAGCACGTGGGGGGAAGGTATGTTGTAGTAGATGATGTGTGTGAACACGATGCACAACTGGTGGCATTCTTTTAGCTCACCTCCTTAATCATTGGAAATAACAGCCTCAAAACTGCCATCCTAATCCGCAGTATGTGGAAGAGGAGGAAGAGGACGATTGCGATGTCAAAGAGCTGGACAAACACATTAAAAGAGTTGGTGTTGTAGACAAGAATTCTTCACCAATAAATTAATGATGACTATCTTCAAAAGCATATATAGTCAAGGAGACAAAATGTTGCGTGATAAGGATAAAGTCAAATGGATACAAGATGAGCCCATAACCCACACCATTGATGTGGCTTTCTTTGTTCAAGCAAAAGAGGTTGTTGATTATATAAAAGGTAATCATTTAGTGGTACAATTAGTTTGTTTAGAAAAAGAAAGATTCTCTATTGTTGAATGGAGTTTCAATCTCCCAAAGCTTGAACATATTCAAAACTATGATGTTATTAGAGTTGATGGGTTTCTATCAAATCTTCCTAGTGATAACGCTAATCTTACTTAATTTGGAGAGATTAATGGCTACCATTAATTCTTGGTTCTTTTTGGGAAGACTTTGTTAAACAAGAATAAGTAGAGATAAACAGGAGGCATGGAAGAGAGAATATATATATATATATATATATATATATGTATATATTTATTTATGAGACAGAAAGATATATTTTGAGTGAGAAAAAAATTGATTAGTATATTGGCTTGTCTTGTCTTGTAGAGAAGAATAGGATGAAGAGGAGTTGATAGCTGCCTCTATTTTTCAGCCTATACAAACCTCACTGCAGCAAAGTTCCTTGTTTGACATGATGAATGAATTTCTTGTACTTCCCTTGTCATCCATTTTTTAGTTTTTCTCCCGTGCATGCTCAAAAGATTAATTGATGAAAATGGATTTTAATGAGAAAAAAAGAAAATAGATGGAGGAAGGGATGAATTAATAAAAAAAGATAATGGAATTACAAGAAAAGCGTGTATCAGTTAAGACAAGGGATGCTCAAAAGATTAATTGATGAAAATGGATTTTAATGAGAAAAAAAGAAAATAGATGGAGGAAGGGATGAATTAATAAAAAAAATAAATAATGGAATTACAAGAAAAGCGTGTATCAGTTAAGACAAGGGAGCTCTTGTATTGTTACCAACTACTGGTTTCTGCAAAAGTCTGGATGGCACAGCATAAGATACATCCAATGGCTAAAGAATAATCCACTAACACAGAAAAGGGCACATCAATAACTCAGTTTCTTTTTTGAATTAATCAGTTAATTTACTAGTTTTAATGTAATCTTTATGTAAAACTAGTCGCAAACACTCAATGCAAGGTAAAAATATTATGATATAATTATTTTATAATAGAGAATAATATAAATTTTTGTAGGTTATATGCTATTTAAAAATATTAACTATTTTTATAAGTTTCATGTAAAAGAACATATTCATTAAGTAGGTTATATTTTGTAGGTTATATTAACTATTTTTCATTAAGTAGCTAGCTAGCTAGCATCACCGCTATTCTTTAGTGTGGTGATTACTCTATAAGTATAAATACTTGTGGAGGGTAAGGGTTGAGGTCCAAGTCTCCAAAAGATAGCTTCACACATACATATACTTAGATTAGGTTAGAGTAGAAATTTTATCTTGTATATAAAAAAAAAAAAAAAAAAAAGTAACTACAAAAAGATTTAAATTTCATAATTATATATAATAGAACAAAGTTTAGCTTATAAATTAGTTGTAGTATTAATCTTAAGTTTAGCTATATAATCTTAGTCAATATTTTTTTATTGGAAGTGAATGTTGACAAATCTATTATTGGATTATATCTTTTTTTTATTTTAATTTTTTTTATATCATCCATACTTGCAAAATTTTAAGATTAATAACTATGTTGTAGAGAAAAGGAAAATTCTCTGTAAATAGAATGAATTTTTCTTTCTTACTGATGAAAAAATGAGATAGTACAATCATAAATATCTACTGCTCTGGTATTTATACACCGTAGCAGACTCAGTTCCAAGCAAAAGAAAAAGGCGCCAAAAAAACTCTAACAAACTTATTATCCTCTAATAAAACGACACCTGTCAAAGCCTAATAACGGATTCTGAGCTTAAGTCTGGCACGTGCACAGTCCATGTCTTCATTAAGTATTACGCGTGTCTTCATTAATCCGAACGGTGCCGTTTTCCTCTAATTCAGCTTTCATTCCTTTAGTCAAATTGATGTCGTGTGAACTCTGCTCCTTCTTCTTGCACTTTTGCTTCTTAGCCGGAGTTTTAATCTATGTCATTAATAGATGGTTTAAATTACAAGTCTTTATAGTTTAAAATTATGTATAAAGAATAAATTTATAATTATATAGTAAATAATATTTGATTGACATAAAATCTAACATGTGTATTAAGAGTGTAAAAAATATGTATTTCAATGGTTGTAAGGTTGTAATGTTTATTTTATATAGCAATATTTATTTTATTGAGTAAAGTTGTAACCTTAGTTTTGTAGTTAAATTTTGTCTATTATAATATTCTTTTTTCATACTTAGTATCTCCATAATTGGTCGACTTATTTGAACATTTTCAAGAATATAAATTTTTTTATAATATATATATATATATATTTTTTTTTTACATCCCTAAGTCCATGGAACACATATTACATGTTACTTTTAAGTTTAAATATTATATAAGATTAGAATTGTAGTAGATTTTTGTTTTCAATGATATATATATAAAAGTATAGTGTATATACTATTGAAACTTGAATTTTAAGAAAATATTTTCAAAATTTATAACTTTTTGTTGTTGCCTATCCCTCCAAATTATGGGCAATGAATTAAATTAGGCTAATATTTTGGAGGGATAAATTTATTAATGGTCTGTTTGGATTGAAGGGAAGAGATGAGAAGTAGAGTAGAGTAGAATAGAATTGACCACAAATTAGCTTCAGTCTACTTTACTATATTTTCCTCCAGTTCTCCCTCCCTTCTCTCTCTATTCAAAAAGGCCCTAAATACATAAGTAGACACTAATATAGGACAGTCACCATAACAAGTATGAAAAAAATAATCCTTTGACTTTCCTCCTAAAATCTGGTGTACTGGCCCAAATATATATTGGAGATTTTCCTTTTTTTTGGCAGGCATTTGTGGACCAAGTCGAACGGTCGATCAAATGCATCATCAACAAAGAGCGACTTTAAAGCATCATCAACAAAGAAAGGAAATCTTTGAAACTTGTCCATTACCAAATTAGTATGAATCCCATCTCAACCCTAAAAGATTCTGTCAAAGTTTTTATTTTTTATTTTTATTTTTATTTTTAGAGATAACTGCAAATTCTATGAAAGCTGAAATGGAAGTGAGAATACCCATACTTTGTTTTCTTAATTGAATAATGTCATGCAAATAGATAATAGCTTTTTTTAGTTAAAAAAAAAAGACAATAGTTATTACAGGATCACAACCAATTACACACTTATTTTCAAAGCTATCCTATGTGGCCAGGGGTGTAACCAGGAATTTTTACAAGAGGGGCCGATTCGAAGTATTGATATAAAAAACATAAATCACAAGTCTATTAAATATGAAATTTCAATTTTGATATATCTTAAACATTAATGAACATACAAAAACTGTACAGTTCACTATAGACATAAACAAAAATATCCACACAAAAAAAACATTTTATATCAAAATCATGTCTGACGACGATTTTTCATGGAATAGAATTCATCCATAATCATTTCCATGGTGAAATTCCCAGCAATTTCCTTTTCTATATAAACTATCATATTATCTGCCAAAAGTTCATCCTCCATTTTATTGCGAAGTCTTGTTTTTAATAGTTTTATAGCTGAAAAAGCTCGTTCTATAGGTGTCCTAATTTTTGAATTGCTAATATCTTTTTTCTTAAAGAATGCATAAATTGTTTTTCGTTTGCTCATAATTCTTTTAGCTTTAAGAATATGACTCAAAAATTAACCTGAAAAGAACTTTAAAAAATAAAATTTTAATTAAAAATTTTTACTTAGTTATATGGATGTTATTCATACTTAAGAAAAAACAAAATTTCCACTATAATTTAAACAGTCAATCCATTTTTAATACAACTTTAATTAATATATACCCCTTAAACAAAAACAAAAATTAAACACACAAGTATTAGTACACAACATAAACCAAACAATTTAACAACACCCACAGTATCAATTAAAGAGAAAGAAAACTCACCACTAGTTACAGCTTATACTAATATAAACTGTAAACAGGCTTGATTTCCTTCAATGAAGTCAAAATCCCTGTATCAATCAACTCATTGCATCTTCCAAATTATTCACCACAGCCTACAACAACAAAATTAAGCAAAAAAATCACAACTTTAACCAAATTTCCATATGAAAATCACATTTTTTTCACATAAAAAAAAAACCCAACTGGGTCTCAATCAATTTTTTTTTACCTGATAGCAAGTGACAGTCTAAAAACACAAACACCGAACTCACCAGGCCAGGCAGTCACTGAACTCACCAAGATTTATTTATTTTTTTATTTTTTTTTCGGACTGTGAGGACAGAGGAGTAGAGGACTAATGTTGAGAGGCTGAGAGCTGAGTTTTGGCTGTATCAATCAACTCATGTAGTCATGTGCATCTTCCAAATTATTCACCATAGCCTACAACAAAAAAATTAAGCAAAAAAATCACAATTTTAAACAAATTTCCATATGAAAATCACATTTTTTTCACAGTAAAACTAAAAAACCCAACTGGGTCTCATATCATTTTTTTTTTTACTTGATAGCAACTGACAGTCTGAAAACATAAACACCGAACTCACCAAGTCAGGCAGTCACCGAACTTACTAGGATTTTTTATTTTTTTTATTATTTTTTATTTTTTATTATTTTTTATTTTTCGGATTGTGAGGACAGAGGACAAAGGACTGATGATGAGAGCTGAGTTTTGGGGGCTGGTAGGCAGTGGAGTGGGACTGGGAAGACAAAATACACACACACACACACACACACACACACACACACACACACACATATATATATATATATATGTAAAGGGAATAAGGGGATTCCGTGGGTCAAGTGGGTGGGTTTTTTGAGATGGAGAGAAAGTGAAATTTTGTTGTTAGTATTTGGACAATTGGACTTGAGTATTTAAATGTAAGTGGACCAATTTTTTGTTTTATTTGGAGTAGGCCTAAAACTTCAGCTGGGGCTTGGGAGAGCAGTGAATATATGGGCTATAGGGGGGCCGGATGTCCAACATTGAGGGGACCCAATTATTTTTTATAGGGGGCCCAATTATTTTTTATATATACTCTAATGGATTTTTTTTTTTTTTTTGGTGCAGGGGCCTAGGCCCCCCTAAGCCACTACGTGGCTCCGCCCTTGTATGTGGCAAATTATAATGGATTATTTGTCACTTTCATAACTTAATTTCCACTGCTCATAATTAGTCGCATCAAATAGTTGTGAAAATGGACACTAAATTATCTGTTGTCCTAGAATATTTCAATAAAAAATAATGGTTAATTTTCCATTATATTACATACTATTATATTATGGTGTACGAATTCCTTTGATCAAAACGCCTGATGGAAAGTCTCACATTACTTAATTGTGACTTTAGTTTAGTTTGATGACTAGATAGTTAGGCCTCTCCGCCAAAAATAAATAAATTTGTGTGTTGAATGTTCTAACATTTTATTAATATAGTTTCTTTGCTTGTTAACCATGTGCTAAACAGCCTAAACTCTTAAGATCTAGACATGAGAGTGGGTGTCAGATGATACAAATTGATTAACTGTTGGCTTTGGTATAAATTTAGGACATAGATTTCTTCCAAGCCGGTGTGGAGGAATCTCCTTCGATCTATTGCTAGTGATATATGAAACTCATCAATGTGTATTATTTAAACAAGACACTTAACCTTATAAAAAAAAGTCACTTGACTTTTTAAATGAGTTATGTAACTAAAAGTAAACATGAATGATTTTACTAATTGTCACAATAGGTTGAAGGGATTTTCTTCCTAACCAGTTTAGAAGTGAATTTTTTTCATAAGTTTTTTTTTTGCACCATCATTTTTTTCAATTAAAAAAATTAATAGAAAAAAGGGTTTTTTCTTCCATGTCAAAATGATTGTGTGACAAATACGCCTTGTAAGAAAGCATCAAATTTGTCATTTAGTAATAATAAAAAATAAATAAGGTTACCATCAACCTAATCTCTTTCTTAATTGACTCTAACCCATTTCCAAGTTTTTAATCAACCACATGTGAAGAGACTAGTCTAAAGAAAAGAAATAATGACTAGGCAGAAATGCAACCGATGCTTAGTTTAATCGTTCATATCCATTCTTAATTAATTACGTTTTCCATGTGAATTAATTAATATATGAAATAATTAGAATTCAGACCATTAATAGTGACTCATCTAAAGATAACCCTAAACATCATTAATAAAGAGTAAGGCCCTGACACATTGTGCTAATTAATCACATTTCCAATACAAAAGAAGGAACAAGTTGTCTTTAATAAAATGAAAAGTCTCTAAACCCATCTTATTAATCAGAGAAGAGAGCAAAAAAATCGGAGCACACATCAATCGGTAACAAACTATCACTATTTCACTATAGTCTACAGTCTTATCAACTTGATAAGATGTTTGTTTTTTTAGACCCCTTAAAGCAGATTGTTTAAGCTAATATATTAGTCAAGTTAACACTTAGGGTAATTATTCGGATCTAGGTTAAACAATAATAAATCATATCATGCAAAGCAGCGGAAAGTAAATAACACTACGATATAATGATCCAAGAAAACCAATGGAACGAATCGCCTCAAGGTAAAAACCTGGGAAGGATTTAACTTGAGATTCTTTAAGGAATATTGCCGGTAGAAGACTTTAGAGAGCATTGGGTACAAAAACCCTAGATCTACAATTGGAGGCACAAGATGAACTCTTTTCTCTCTAAAATCCTTTAAAAACCCCCCCTCTAGGGTTAGCTTATAATGTCCTTTAAATATTGAAAAAATAGATCGCGATTTGGGTTTCAAATGGACAACTTATGAGCTTTTTATGTTTGCTGATTTTTTGCTAATATGTGACTTTCGATCAATCAATAGGAATCAAATAGAAATTGAGAGGACCAGATTGTATCTCACTTTTTTTCACCTTGAACTTGAGTTATTTTGGTCGTGGACTTGAAAGTACACCATTCTAACTCAATGAGACTTAGTTTTTGTCATAGTTTGCCAACACTACAAGCTCAAAACCTAACAATCTCTCCCTTTGGTAATCTGTGACAAAACATACATACAACATAATGCCCATATATAATAAAATGCCCAAATACATCACAAATCTCAATCTAATACTCCTAACTTAGAAGTTGCAATAATAAGAGGTTGATCAGAATGTACCTATCTTTCCTAAAACACTCAAAAGAGCACATCACTGCATGTGTGGAAATAAAGACAGATAAACAATAAATAACTAATATGCAATAATAGCAAATAACAAACATGTAAACTAACTCTCCCCCTAAGTTAGATGCTTAAAAAAAAAAACTTTTATTTTCTCCCCCTTTCGAAAACAATTTCATCTCCCCCAAAATAAAAACAATTAAATTTAAAAAGCCTATTCCCAAATTTCATCTATTTCTCTCCCTTTTTGTCACGTATTGATAAAAATAACTTAAATTAAGAGTAGATAGTAAACATACACAACAAAAGGCAAGAGAATGTAGAGAATTAAGGGAACACAAAAGAATTCAGCTCTATAGAAAATGGAGGTAACTCCCTCTATGAAGAGCAACAACTCCCCCTATGAACATCATAGATTAAAAAAAAAAAAAAAGCTTTCTTCCCCTATAAAAATTGGAAAAACAAAAAACGTTTGGAAAAAATAGTTCTGGGGAAAATTTAGGAGGCGGGAAAAACTAAAAAGACACAAACCGAACAAAAAAAATAAGCTGAGGATACACATGAAGAAAAATATTCTCTATTTCAATATATACAAACTTGACACTATGTGACCCATAAATAGATGCTTGCAAACATTTCAGGCACAATCAATAAGACTAAACAATATAGATCTCAATGATATAAAAATTCAGCATGCAAAGTGTTTTCATGTGTCAGGGTATTTTTAAAACTCAAATCAACCTTAAGAGTAGAGAAAATATTTGCATATTTATTATCCACCATATCTCAAAAAAAATTCCAATTTTAACAGCTCACACATTAAGAAAAATAGCATATACTAACATTTACAGAACTCAAAAATTAATCAATCAATTTTTAGATCAAGTTGAGTACTCAATTCAGCAAAGCGTATGCGTGTTGTGTGTGAAAAAAAATGAGACATATGATTGCAAAAATGCAAGATGGATAAAGAAAACAATGCAATGCATGTGAATCCTATCACAAATGATGCATGAAAAGAAAAATTGGTCAAGAATCTAAAAACTAAAAATTTTCCAATTTCGACCGGTAGAAAGGAATTAAGTATTAATCGAATAAATTTTCTGGAAATTTTTGATTAGTTGAACATCAATCGGACATCAACCGAAGCAGGCATTGACTTTTGGCCTAAAATTTGAACATTTTCGATTGGTCAAAGATATGGTTCGATCGGTCGAACAATGTAAATTTTAAAATTTCTAAAATTTGAAAATTTTATGTAGAAAAACAACTTTGAATAGCAGTTTTAAGACTCAATGTATATGAACATGATCCAGAAAAGTTTTAAAAACATGATGCCTCTTAAATGCAGGTATCAAAACCAATCAAGAAGTTAAAAACGAAGATTTTAAACTTCTTAACACATTTTTCTTCAAATTCCCAACCAAATTTTTTTTGCATTTACACATCAGTTTATATGCAATTAAAGATGACCACATTAGTCAACACACAATCATATTTATATAATTTAACAAAAATTTGCGTGTAGTGTGAGCAACTAGTATGTGTATGAGATACATAAACGGTGATGTATAGATAAAAATTAAACACAATTTCTACAATATCAATCACATAAGTTTGAAAGTGACTATCACCTAAAAAGTTACATCATATAACTTTCACATCTCCTAGAAAAGACACTGGTAATCATGTAAAAGCATTTTTTTTATTCTTTTTCTTTTGATGCCTGTTTTCTTTTTCTTTTTCTTTTTTTGCTTTTCTTTCTCTTTTGATTTTCACATTCTTTTCACAATTAACATCTTGTTTAATCTTGCTATGCAAGTGCTACACCTTACCAGGCACATCTTTTATAATTTGCACGCAGGTGTTCATGATTGACGAGTAACAGTGGTGAGATGGTTATTTATGCATTTCTCCTAAGATTTTTTAGCCCTTACAATCAAAAGAATGTGACTTCAAAATCAAGAGCATGTGTTTATAAACCATAAACAACTCACACATTATAAGCACTACATAGCACAAACTAGCAAAGTGAAGAAAAATAGCCCATCTAAGCTAAACAAGGTATACAATCATGAAATGCAAATTTTATAGGCCAACTTCGATTACACACTTGAAGATGTGTAATACAAAAAAATCTTTTTGGATTTTCAAAATTTTTATGACAAAAAACGAAAGGCACACATTATGCTAAATGAACAAATGCAAAAGAAATGTATGACAGTGCTCAACTAAGCTATAGAGTATACACAAACAAGAAATATCGATTTCTTAATTAACCCATGAGTACATGTAAAATCTAGTACATACTCATACAAAATTAGAAATAGCTTATGCACTCAGTAATGCAACACATACTTTTTATGTTTCTCTACAATATCAAGCATGTTCTAAATCAAGAGAGAGATATCATAATTCATGTAATCCTCAAGAAAAATAAAATAAGATCCAAAATAACATATTTTTGTTTTTTTGAAAATTTTCAATGTTTTTGGATTTTTTTTTTAAATCAAAACAACCTAAGAAAATAAAACAATCAAAAACTGAAAGAAAACATGTCCCCAAATAATTGTAGGAATTATATCAAGGACAAGTAAACAACACCCACCTTAGCAAATCTTTTCTCACCCATATAGCATGCTTCTTTGTCTTTATTGATGAAAAACCATAAGAAGCAAAGTGTATTTGAGGGATTACAAACTTTTTTTGAGAGAGACTGAAATCCTGCAATTTCCTTTCATAAGCCCACAAGCTTAAATTTTTCAAAAGCATATAAAACAATTTATCAAGACTTATAGCAGGAGATATATCATCACATATCCTAGACTGAAACATAGAATGCTTAAATATCAATTTATGATAGTTAGGACGAATGTGAATGGAGACACCACAAAAGTGACAAACAGGAACAAATTTAGGAATATCAGTATTCCGAATAGCAAATATAGTCTTAGATTTTGGTTTTTGCCTCAACTGATAGGCTAAAAACATATTGACCCCTTGTGATGGATTAATTGATTAATTAACTAAGTTTATTAATTAATCAAATTAACATGCAAACGCGTGGTAGCACAAACAAATCACCAATAAACTAAAGTATGCAGCGGAAAATAAATGACACGGTGATTTCTTTACGAATGGGAAAAACCTACATGGCAAAAATCTCACTGGATGATTTTAAGGTCACCACTCTCGAAATTCCACTATTATCACAACAAGCGGTTACAAGTAAAGGTATCCCAAGAACCTTACCAACCTACAATTGAACCCTTACCCCAATACCCAATTGGACTTGTTCTGTAGTGACAATTTCTCTTTTTAATGCACGGCTCCCAAGTACGTGACTAACCAATTGCGCGGATCCCAGTACGCGACTTCAATCACCAACTAGAGAAGATTTGTTAGCTGCAAAGTTCTTCAATTCATCCACACGATGAAGATCAAGAAGATGCTTGGTTACAAAACCCTATGGTGCAAAGACATAACAACTTCTTCACAAGAAAGATGAACTCAGGTAAGAACTTCGTCTTAAGTTACAATTTGCATGAACAAGGAATTCTCAATGCTTGTGCAACTTGCCACACTTTGACGGCCCTTAAAATAATCCTTTTATATGTCTAGGGTTAGGAGAAAAGAAGGCCCAAAGACACATCCACGGGTTGGAGTTAAAACAGAACTAGGAATATGTTTTTCTTAAATCTCGATAGCTACAGGTGTCGAGATGCTGTCGAGCAGCTGTCAAGCCTCGGGGCTAGAACAGCTTCTTAAAGCTCGATAGATGCAGCTGTTGAGCCAGCTGTCGAGCTTTAATGAAAAACACTTCTCAACTTGTTTCTTGGACAGACTTGCATGGCTTTAACACTTGATCTTGAAACCTTGTTTCTTGAAGCGTTAACCTCATCCTAAATCTACCCAATTACAAGTAAAGTGCATTTTGACAAAGGATTAGCCAATTACATAAATAATGAATGACATGTTCTAAACAAGTGAAACACGTATGTCCTAACATCAACAAAGAACAATTTGGTCCAATATGACCAGCAACACCACAAAGATGGAAGGTAGGAGCAAAAATAGATTTCTTTAGCTCTCTAACAAGAGGTTTAGACACAGGTTTAGAAATTTCAGCGACTACATCAGAACTTTTACTTTTGTCTAACCTAGCAAAATAAACCTTTACTTTATGATTCCTTTTGAAAGGAGGAAAATAAATTTTTTCTTTAGGTTTAATAGGAACAGGAATAGAAACATATCTGTTATCAACAACAAGTTTGGTATTAGACAAATTTTCTAGTTTAGCTTCAGACTCAGCTAACTTTTGTTCCAAAATTTTCATCTTTTCATCTTGAGAGGAAAATTGATTTCTCAAAAAAATCATTCTTTTGATTAGATTCATCCAATCACACAATCAATTCATCTTTTTCAAGATTAGCCAATTTTAACTCTTCCTCAAATTTCTTAGCAATTTTTATAGATTTAGTTGATTCCCTACGAAGAGTTTCATAGGCATCAATAAGATCAACAGAAACATTAGTGTCCTTTTATTCAAATCATCACAAATATGAGCAGACAGACACATAAAATCATCCATGATAGTAGGGATCAAGGATTTCACTCAAGACGTTAATCCAATCAGAGTGAATCCACTCTGATACACTTGTTTGTTTGTTTAGACCCCTTAAAGCAAATTGTTTAACCTAATATATTAGCCAAGTTAACTCTTAGGTTAATTATTTAGATCTAGGTTAAACAATAATAAATCATATCATGCAAAGTAGCGAAAAAGTAAATAACTCCATGATATGATGCCAGAAGAAAACCAATGAAATGAACCACCTCAAGGGAAAAACCTGGGGAGGATTTAACTTGACCTATCCTCAAGGCAAACAAATCCACTAATAGAGAATCGAAGTATTTACAAAAAATTTAACCCTAAATCTATTACTACCTTCAATAGTAACTTACTGACACGACCACGTGCAAGCTCCGAATCCATAGACTCCTTCTCTCTTAGATTTGTAGAAACAAACTCCCACGTTTGTGACTTTGAGATTCCACTCAAGGATTTCAGATCACCATCAGTAGCTGATCTTGTATGTAGCAACTTCTTCAACACCGGATCTTGAGATTCTTCAAGGAATATTGCCGGTAGAAGACTTTAAAGAGCATTGGGTACAAAAACCCTAGATCTACAATTGAAGGCACAAGATGCACTCTTTTTTCTCTAAAAACCTCTAAAAACCCCATCTAGGTTTAGCTTATAATGTCCTCTAAATACTGGATAAAAAAAAATAAATAAAAAAAAACGGATTACAATTTGGGCTTTAAAAGGACAAGGTATAAGCTTTTTACTTTTGCTGATTTTTTTTTGCTAATATGCGACTTTCGATCGATCAAGAGGACCAGATTGTATCTCACTTTTTTCACCTTGAACTTGAGTTATTTTGTTTTGAATTGAAAGTACACCATTCTAACTCAATGAGACTTAGTTTTTGTCATGGTTTGCCACCACTACAAACTCAAAACCTAACATGTGAGAAATGTTATTTTTACAACATTTTTACAACACTTACATAATGAATCTTAGTTGGTAAATTGTTACAAGTTTAGTAAGATTTGTTGTAAAGATATTGTAGACATAGCACTTCTAGCATGATATTCTCCCAAAAAAGAATTTCCCCTTTTAAAGCAACCACCCAACCAACTTTTTTCTTAAACAAGCACTTAAACTTATTGAAACTTCCTTTGGTATCCTAGTGAGTAAGATTACGGAAATTTTCTCCTATACATCTCAATTCTCAAGCCCCAAAAAGAAAAATGTTACCAATATTTCACAACTATTAAGGTGACAGATTGTTAATGATAGATAATAAATTAATATAAGTAATGAACCAAAATGAAATCCAATAAAATCTTGTTAATTCAATTGTTTTAAAATTAATGTATGTAGCATTACTCTTTATACAAAAGAGAAGCAATGAGATAAATGTTGGAAAAACATAGTTTGTATCGCATAAAAAATATATGCAGCGGAAAATTAACGGATCTATTTCATTCGCAATTAATAACATGTATTATGTAAATTTCAGAATTTAAGAACAAGAGTGTACCTTGGTGCAATGAAATTTAAAGCCAAAGATTAGAAATACTTGGAAACAATTTTAATCTTCACTCCAATTCCACTTAAGCCCAAGAAGTGTGGTCTCTTAATCAGTTTACACATGTGTTCAAGGGAGAATAAGAGAGTGGCTTACACTCACATACATACCATTTCATTCCACACAAAAAATAAAAACCCTTATGAAATTCTGTATGTTTCTCTCCTTATATATAATTGATTATCTAATTGGGTTAGCCTTTTGGACCATTTCAATTGGGCTTTAGTATGTGGCTTGGAGTGAGACTAAAAGGGAACAAATAAGACTCTAGCTCCAATGGGCCTTGGGCTTTTCTGTCAACTCTTGACAAGTCTAAAGTTACCATTAATTATATTTAATACTACTATATAAATATAATTGCACTCTAGGCCTTATTAATAAATTATATACCAAGAATTTATTATACATGCAACCCCTTCATTAAAATATTCGTAGTAATACAAAGTTATGAATGTTGACTGCTACTTTGAAAATTACTACATCTTAATCTTTGAGTACTCGGTTTAATCTTTTAAGTTATTCATCATATATTTATGAAATTCAATTTCATAAATATATACTTTAGTAACTTCTTAGGCCTAATATTCTGAATAACCAAATCTATTAAACTTATCTTAAAGGAATATTTTATATCTCCATTAAGGGATTATGAATTCCATCTTGAGAATATATGTTCCATCAATATTAAATGCGGCTGCCCAACATATTGAGGTTTTGATCGTGACTTTAGATCTCACTCCTGATATATCAAAGTAACCTACACTTCATGATCATGTTCATTATTCTCTCAGGATTAAGAGTTCATGTAAATAGAAGTCGTGAGATTTATTATTCATTTGACAGTCGTTAGGAGAATAATAAATCTCATAGCGGTCCAGTTCAATATGTCTTAACTCTTAAAACATATCAACTAGAAGTCTCCACTTCCATGATCAAGACAAATAATCTTAGTTGATGTGTTATAATCTTCGCAAATGAAATACTCAATTTTATCACCGACTACGAACTAAAATTCTGAGTTTACAAAGAACTTGTGATTTATATCTTCTGTGACTAAATCACATAAATCACATACTATGCATCTCATGGACTTTATGATAATGTCCAAATATTCATGTTACCATTATTTTAGATAATAGTAAAACAACTTTATTAATCATAACATAATGTCATACATAACATCATATAATAGGATTTAAAGGGCACATATCCCAACAATAAATTATTATGTGGAGTTTATACGAAGTATGTGAGTGTGACTATAAACCAAGCAAACTGCTTGCATTGCCATCTTGACCAAGAGCAGAATTGTAGCTAGCAATGTGAGAAATTGCCAAGAATTTTCCAATTTTAACACTCCATCAGTCCATCTCCCATTGTGGTACTTGTTCGCATTTTTAGTAGCTTTGTTAGACATTAGTTAGGTATTAATTAGCTTGTTGGGCCTATCCACCAAAAAACTTCAATTTTTGTGTTGGACTGCTAACATTTTATTAAACCTCTGTTTGTTTATTTTTTGGCTTCATGTGAGAAACTCATTTATTTATGCATTTAAGGCTTTAAAATGATAGTGGGTGTCAGTAGCCTAGCCTAAGGCCCCCATTAAAAAAAGTTTTACTATCTTTGTTAAAAAGGCACCACAATGTTTAGGAACAACTTATTTAGTTGACATTGAAAACTTTTTATTGAAAGTACTGTAAATAAAATTAAAAAATAGCTGAAATAGTATAATGAGACCCATAAATAATACCAAAAAGTCCAATGAGACTCTTAAATAGTAGCAAAAATAAACTAAATAGTAAAAAAAAACCTAACTATTTAAGCCAATGCCAAACCCAGCCTAAAAGTTCAAGTCTATATATTTAATTTTATTTCAAACACAAGACAAGCTTGAGTCCATCACCATAAAAAATTATTTGCTCAAGCTCGGTTCATTTACTTGTTGAGCAAACTCGAGCTTGTTCACAAGCTATTTGGTTAACTTATTATTTTCCTAAAGACACTTGCTTTTGCACTCATAATTTAATCTTGGAAGATGACTAAAATGACCATTCATATACCCAAAATTTAGAGTTGCATTAAATGCAATAATTCATTCATTGCATATCATAAAAATGATCTTGAGGTTTTAATAGTCGCGACGGTATTTCCAATTTCCAAATCGGACCGTCGGACTGGAATATATCACATGATCAAGTTTGCACGGTTCGTATGCATTGTGTTTGGGTGGAACCAATCACGCATGATTAATTTTTAAATTAATTTTGATTGGCTAGAAAATTAAAATTAATTAATTAATTTTGTGATTGGCTGTTAGTTAGTGTCAAAAATAGACTTGCTTGCATGGTGTTGAGGTATAAAATATCACAAACATTGTACCAAGCCCAAAACATTACAAAATTTAAATTTAAAAAACCATTTGGGCCTTCAAAGAAGGGACAAGGCCCAAATGGGCCAATTAAAGGCCATTTAAAACAAGTAGGAGAGGGTCCAAACCCATGAATGGGTAAGTTCTAGGCCTTATAAAATAAAGGAAAAGGAAAAAAGGAAGCTCAGCCTAGCCCTTGTGAGAGAAAATTGCTGGGGAGCCTAGATGGGACTAAACCAGGATACCTTGGGATTCTCATAAACTTGGGATCCTTAGGATATGCAAAAAGAGATCAACTGGGATTGGGATAGCTCAAGGGAGCATGCCATGAACACAAAGAATGAGGGTGGAAATGTCCCATCAGCCGCCCATGCTTCAAAAAAAGGCTGATGACTTAGGAATTGACACTTCATGGAAAGAAGTTTGGTATTTCGGGGAACACAGGAAGATGGACTATGAAGGAAGGTGGCTGGGGATCTTTCAGCCCAATAGAGAGGAATCTGCCCATTTAGAGAAAATGACAAAAGGTGAAGCAACCAAAAAGGTGGGTCTGAAAAGTAGCATCTAGAAGCCTTGAAAGAAGAGGATTGAAAGTCAGCCCTTAGGACCTCCTAAAAAAGGTCAGCTAGGGACTTTTGGGGGAGGGGGGAACTTAAAAGGGAAAATAATGAGAAAATAAGGAAGAGACTAGCCACCAATGTTGCTGACACAACATTAGTTCTGGTACCCAGACTAGTAAATGGAAGGATTCAATGGTACACCAAAAACCCTAGAAAGGCACTATAAAAAAGGATGGAGCCAATAGTGAAAAACTATTCAGCAATAGAGAATCAAAGCAAAAAGATCCCTTGAAAAACTCCTTTAGAATTCAAAAAAAGAGAAAAGAGGGAAAACACTGTGAGGGATCCTGAGACAAATATTAGGAATACACTTGGATTCAAATCTCACAAGTCTTAGAAGCCTAAAAGAGCTATCTTAGTCTGTGACTTTTGAACTTATTTGGACCTTGTAACATATCCCAATGGAGAAATGACCCAATGTATCAAAAATTTAAGAAATAATGAAACATTATTTATCATTCTGAGGATCCCTAATGTCTTATTTACCTTTTTGCTATTCCTACTGTTTATTACTGTACAATACGTATATATTTTGTGCATGAATGTGTATGTGTTGTAGGATCCATGTTTTGTGCGCAAATTGGTTCATAATCAGCCCAATATAGCTACAGTGAACCAAACCTAGGCCACCAAATAACAAGTATCAGGCCTAGGATCCTTGTTCCTACTTGGGCCTAGGTACTGTAAAAAAAAAGAAAAAAGAACCCACATTTTAAGGCGAATCTGCTGGGGATTGGGCAAAAAAGAGGCTGAAGTAGTCATTTCGCAAAGCATGGCTCTGAGGCCAAGGAATAGCAAGGGTGCCAATGTGCCACCCATGGCATCTGAGCTCGTGGGAGAAAACAAAGTGGTTTCCAGGTAAAGAAATGAGGTACTCCTAGTAGAGCACGAGGTTGTCTCAGGGCAGAGGTGCGACAAGTGAGAACTAGATCCCATGGTCTAAATGGCAAAGATGATAAAGGACGTTCAGCAAGAAATCCGCCTCCTCAAAGAAGGGAGAACTCAAGAGATTAAAGACAACGCTCCTCCCTTGGTCAACCAGGAAAGGGTCCAGCAAGAAGAAGGGTCGGCAGTAGGAGGGGGAGCCAATCCCCAGTATCTTACTTTAGCAGATGTGAATGCCCTTCTTGAACAAGAAAGGGAAAAGCTCTCGGGAGTCCCCAAGAAATTCTCTCGAGATCATCCATTTTCACTAGAGCTTCTTGGTAAGCCTTACCCCAAAGGATATGAACCCCCAAAATTCCACCCGTTTGATGGAAGGAATAGGAGTGCTGTGGAGCACTTAAGGAGATTTATTCACACTATGGGTCCCTATGTAGGGGATAAAGAATTATGTTTGAGAGTATTTACTAAGTCCCTAGTGGACAGAGCATACACATGGTACACCACCTTGAGGCTTGGGTCCATAAAGACTTGGGATGAGATGATGGAGAGATTTTATGCAAAGTACTACCCGGGCGAGGATAAAGTCACTTTCTAGAGCCTTCAGATGGTGAAGCAAAGGCTTAGGGAGGATCTCATCTAGTTTATCAAAAGATTGAAGGATGTCTCCTTGGACTGTTATGGAGACCATGAAGAAAAGGAGCTCGTGGAGACCTGTATATCCAACATGCTCTTTAATTATTGGCTTAATCTGAAAATTTTATGTATAACTTAGTTCGCCGACTTGCTGCAAAGAATCAGGATGACATTGACCATAAAAATAAAAGGGTACCAATTTCCCAGGCCATGACAACTTCTGTGGGAGGAAAGAGGAAGAGACCTGAAGGAAAAGTAACCGAGGAACCACATGTGATCCCATGTACTGTTTAAGAGCTGAACCATGTCCTAGATAAATGGATTGGGGACGAGATTGTCATACTGTTCACTGTGTCCAGACTACCTACTGAAGAAGAAAGGAAGAACCCCCTGTTTTGTAGAATTCACAACTATGTCAAGCATTCCACCAATGATTGTTGGACCCTCTGCAGGCTTTTTCACAAGAAACTCAGGGAGGGGACCTTGGAGCTCACCAAATGAGAACCAGAGGTGCAAAGGAATCCTTTGCCCAATCATAAAGGAAAAGGGGTGGTAGTTGTGTTAATTCATGGGAACCTAGCTAAGGCGAAGGCAGAAGAGTCGGGAGGATCCTTCCATCCAATCACAGTTAGGACCCTTCAGAAGAACCCCAAGTTCAGGTCACTGTTTAACCAATTAAGATTTGGGCTAGAAGCAAGGAGGATTGTGACAGAGTACCTTATGAGTATAATAGCAAACTCAAGGGTAAAGTGTTTAACTACAGAATCTCAAGCTAGCCGAGCTTTTTTGGAAACAACTAATGCAATAACTTTCACGGATGAAGATATGGAGGTTGAGTACCCGGATCATCGCAGTCCCCTTTATTTGACAACCACCATAAATGGTGTTTAGATTAGGAGAGCACTGATAGACATGGGGCTTTACTTAACCTTATTGCCCTAAGTACCCTAAAGGCTATTGGCATGGTTGGCAAGAGGATCCTAGGGCTCTTGTGGAGATAACAGGATCTAGAGGAGCTGCAGAATCCATTGAAGGGTATGTGTAGTTGGCCTTAAGGGTAGGCCTAATAGTAACTCTAACTAGGTTCCATGTAATCAACTCAAAAGTTTCTTACCATATTTTGTTGGGATGACCTTGGCTTTATAGGCACTGCCTCATTGCCTTAACGTACCATCAGTGTGTCAAAGGGAGGCTAAATGGGAGGCCCATAAGGATCCCTGCCAACCTGAACCTATTCAACCAAGGAGAAATGAACTTCGTAGAGAATGTTTTATGACAAATTAGAACCAGATTATAAGTGTCCCACGCTAAGGACCCTAGCGCACCTGTCTTAGAAGAAGAAGAAGGAGGGGATACCTGTGACCTAAGGGACCTCTTGGACAAAAAAAGGAAAAAGAAGGAAGCTAGCTCCTCAAGATCCTGGGAATGTGTAGTAGTCTGAGAACCCGGGGCCAAGTTGATATATCGTTTATGAAGGTGCGCAGGACCTAAATGCGCTATGCAGGAGGGTCTCGATCACCATATTGCATAATGGCTCAAGAGGAGATCCTGGAGGATCTAGAGAAAGAAACACAGATTCAGCCCAAAGAAAAGCTGAAAAAGGTAAACCTGAGGGCTAGTTTAGGATCCCCAAAACATGTTTTTATCAGCAGCTATCGGCACAAGAAAATGAGCAATTAGTAGAGCTACTCAAGAGATATTTGAATGTGTTCGTGTGGACATATGATGAGATGCCTGGCTTGGATCTCGGGCTGGTGGTCCATTTTCTCAATGTGGATTCGGGAGTCAAGCTAGTAGTCTAACCAACTAAGGTCTTCCACACTAAGATAGAGGCTTAAATAACTCAAGAAGTTGCTGGCAGCAGGGTTCATCAAGCCTATCCAGCACCCTAAATGGCTCTCCAAATAGTACCCGTGAAGATAAAGAATGGTCAAATATGATGTTGTGTGGATTTTTGCAACCTAAACAAGGCGTGTCCAAAGGATGAATTTCCTTTACCTAACATTGATCTCCTCGTAGACTCAGTTGTGGGAAGCTCCATGTTCTCATTCATGGATGGGTATAGTGGATATAACCAAATCCGTATATCTGCCAAGGATGCTAAAAAGATAGTGTTCAAGACCCCGATTGGAAACTTCTATTACACCGTGATGCCTTTTGGCCTTAAAAATGTAGGAGCCATGTACCAGCGCACCATGATAGCCATCTTCCATGACATGATGCATAAGGAAATGGAAGATTATGTGGATGATATCGTGGTAAAGTTAAAGACCAGGGTAGGACACTTCTAAGTACTTGAATGAGTATTTGAGAGATGTAGGATGTACAAGCTACGCATGAACCCCCTGAAATGTGCCTCCAGAGTATCTGCTGGGAAGTTTCTTGGGTTTCTGGTACATCACAGAGGCATAAGTGTGGATCAAGCATAAGACCATTACTATCGCAACTATGAAAAGGCTTACGATGGTCAGAGAGCTTAAAAGTTTCTTAGGAAAGGTCTTTTACATCAGAAGGTTCATGCCAGGACTGGCTTCAGTCACAAGGGAGTTATCCAAACTGTTGAAAAAGGGAGCTAAGTTCACCTTGGGGGTTGAACAGCAGGGAGCCTTTCAAAGGATCCAACAGATCATGAACCATCTGCCTACCCTGTAAGAACCAGTACGTGGGTGGCCTCTGTTGCTGTATTTAGTACCAAATTCTCAGGCTATCAGGGCACTACTTGCCCAGGAAGATGACGAAGGAAATGAGTAACCCATTTATTATGTAAGCAGGGTCATAAAGGATACATAAAACCAGAAATCCCAAGATAGAAAGAGCGTGCTTAGTGGTCATTTACGCATCCCATAGGTTAAAACACTACTTCTCAGCCCACCAAATCCTCTAAGTAACAAAATCTCATCCTATAAAGGCATTCCTCCATCAGCCGTTGTTAACCGGAAGGGTAGTATAGTGGCTGGTTTTACGCTCTCAATATGGCATTGGTTTAAGGACCTCCAAGGCTATCAAGAGCCAGGCCATAGCAAATCTATTGGCCCAGTTCCCCGGAGAGGAAGAATGCCCACTGAGTGAGGAAATCACAGGAGAAGTGGTAATGACAGAATTACTAGGAAGGAAATGGACCATGAGGTTTGATGGTTCAGCAACGGTAGCCTCAAATGGCGTAGGAGTTGTGTTGAGCTGCAAAGATGGGGACACCATGCCATTATCCTTCAAACTCGAGTTCCCATGCTCGAATAATGTTGTTGAGTATGAGGTGTAGTTGACTAGGCTGGGCATGGCACTTAGTATGGGGATCAAGCATATGAGGGTACTAGGAGATTCCAACCTTGTAGTTTCCTAAGTCAAAGGAAAATTTGCATTAAGGGAGTAGAGCCTGGCAGCCTATCGGACTTGGGTGTTGAAGGTAGAAGGGAAATTTCAAACCTTTAGTGTGGAGTACGCCTAGAGAAGTAAAAATCGGTCCGTTGATGCATTAGCCACCCTGGGGTCCCAGATACCTTTTAAGGGAGAGAACACTTAGATAAAGGTAAGAAAGTAGCAAAACTCCATCATAGGGACCCTCAAAAGGATGTTTCCAGAAAAATCAAATAAGGATGCTTGTAGGAATGAGATAAAGAGAGAAATGGGAAAGCTAGAGCATGGGGGAAGTATCAAAGTGTTAGGATGTTTGCCCTTAAATCCTATTGTATGATGCTATGTATTTTATTATGTTTGACATTATGTATGACTTAATGTTGTGTTTAATAAAGTTATTTTATTATTATCTAAAAATAATGTAACATAAATATTGGGACATTATCATATAGTCTATGAGATGCATTGTATGTGATTTAGTCACAGAAGATGTAAATCACAAGTTCCTTGTAAACTCAAAATGTAGTTCATAGTCAGTGATGAAAATTGGGCATTTTATCTGCGAAAACTATAACATATCAACTAAGATGATTTGTCTTGATCATGGAAATGGAGATGATTTGTCTTGATCATGGAAATGGAGATTTCTAGTTGATATGTTTTAAGAGTAAAACATATTGAACTGGACCGTGTGAGATTTATTATTCTTCCAACGACTGTCATATGAATAATAAACTCACGACTTATATTTGCATGAACTTTTAATCCTGAGAGAATAATGGACTTGATCATGAGGTGTAGGTTTCTTTGATATACAGGAGTGAGATCTAGAGTAACGGTCAAAACCTCAGTATGTTAGGCAACCACATTTAGTGTTGATGGAACATATATTCTCAAGATGGAATTCATAGTCTCTTAACAGAGATACAAAATATTCACTTGAGATAAGATTAATGAGATTGTTATTCAGAGAGTTAGGTCTAACCACTTTAGTAAGGAGTTACTAAAGTATATATATTTATGGAATTGGATTTCATAAATATATATAATGAATAACTTTAAATAATTAAATCGGGTACTCAAGGAATTAAGATGTAGTAATCTATAAAGTGATAATCTTCTTTCATGACTTTGTATTACTACGAATATTTTATGTAGAGGTTGCATGTACAATAAAGTCTTGGGATATAATTTATAGATAAGGCCTAGAGTGCAACTATATTTATACAGTGGTATTAAATATAGTTAATGGTAACTTTGGATTTGTCAAGAGTTGACAGAAAAGCCCAAGGCCCATTGGAGCTAGTGTCTTATTGGTCCCTTTTGGTCACACTCCAAGCCACACACTTAAGCCCAATTAGAAAGGCCCAAAAGGTTAGCCCAATTGGATAATCGGTAAGACATAAAAGGAGAAACATACAAAATTTTCTGTTGAGAGAATTGTAAGAACACTATTGTGAAGTGGCGTATGTAAGTGTTAGACACTTTTTGACATTCTTCCTTTGGAACTGATTGAGAGACCACACATCTTGGGCGTTAGTGGAATTGGAGTGAAGATTGAAAGTGTTCCCAAGTGCTTCTGATCTTTGAAATTTTTTGAAATTCACCGCTCCAAAGTACACTCTCTTGTTCTCAAATTCTGAAACTTATATAGTACATGTTAACTTTTATGAATGAAGTAGATCTGTTGTTTTTCCGCTGCGCACATGCATTTTTCCTTCAAATGGTATCAGAGCGGTCTTCATTTCATATATGTTTAACATGTTTTGAGTTTTAGAATAGTTGACAATAGTTTCATGTTGTAAGAAAATAATTTTTTGCATGGATGTTGAAATGATTGTTTTTGATAAAAACTGATATTGATGTTATGAAGTTGTTTAATTTTTAGTTTAAGTATGTTAAACTGAACTTTAAGGCTATAGCATCAATGTAATTCAGTTTTGATATCAATTTCTGTTCATTATGATCGTATGCTGTTTTTTTTTTTTTTTTTTGTACATGAAAACGTAAACAAAACTGTTTTAGAAAAATTCTGGAAAATTCAAAATTCGCGACGCTCGATCAATCGAGGATCTATCGAACATCTATCGAGCTGACAGAAGATTTCTCGATCGATCGAGGATCTGTCGAGGATCTATAGAGATTCGTAGAACTTATTCTTGATCGATCGATCGAGAATCTGTCGAGGATTGATTGAGCAACCAGAACTTTTCTCGATTGATCGAGGTACATCCTCGATCGATTGAGAACTGTGGATTCAGAATTTTTCTAAGTGTTTTTACATATATAGAGCAAGACAATTTGTAATTAGTTTATGCATGTTTTAAATTAAAAAACCTTTATCTTATAACATCTTGTGGGAGAGAGATACAAGGGTTGGATCTCACGGCCTCCATTGACGGTTTATAGTAGTGTGATTAAGCACCCCGCCTTGGCGTATATGCCTTGCTCCCTTCGGAGGGTGTTTAATTCATGGTATTACAGGTTAAACTTCTTAATGATGAATAATCTGTGTTTTTACATTAAGAACAACCACGCTACCGTGGAGTTAGTTAATGACTCATATCGAATTCAGTCAATGGTGTACACTAGACTAAGTTTAATGTTATCCTCCCTTCGGAGCTATGTCATTATTACTTAGAGGCTAAAGGAAAAATGGCATATTATTAGTGTTTGATAAGAGTTATCATAATATCACTAATAATGAGAATAGTTCTCAATCAATCATAGTGTTTATAATTTACTTTCTTCCAAGGAATTTTAAACATGGAATTGGGTTGTCGTTGCATATATTATTTTATGGTTTTATTAAGGTTCCATACTATATGTTTATATGCTAAATTGATAATGTCCAGTTTACTTATTATATTCATGTTTATTATTTTCAGATTTGAACATGGCATCTTTTAGCCCACTTGTTTCTATTCTTAATCAAAACAAACTGCCTGGATCCAACTATGTTGACTAGAAAAGAAATTTGGGCATTGTTTTAATTGCTAAAGAGCACAAGTATGTGCTTACTTAACCATGTCCTAACTTTCCTTCATTAGATGCTTCTTTTGAGGAAAAACAACGATATAATCGTTGGCAGAAATCTAATGAAATGGCCAAGTGCTATATCCTAGCATCTATCTCAAATGTTCTACAGCATCAAATGTAGGATGTAGAACTAGTTTCAGACATAATGCATAGTCTGAAGGAGATGTTTGGTGAGCAAGGCCATTCAGCAAGACAAGAAACCATGAGGCAAATTTATAATACCAAAATGGTTAAAGGTAGTTCAGTGAGAGAGCATTGTCTTACAATGATCTCTAATTTGAATACTTTAGAGGTTTTAGGTGCCGACATTGATGAAGAATCCCAAGTGGATATGATACTCCAGTCACTACAGGAATCATTCATGGAATTCAGACTCAATTACAATATGAACAAAAATATTTATTCTTTGTCTGAATTAATGAATGAGTTAGTGGCGGCGGATGGCATCCTTGGTACTTCTAGTGTTGAAGCCAATGTGGGTGAAGCTTCTACTTCTCAACCTAAGTCGAAAGGCAAAGGTAAGAAGAAGAAGAAGAATGACTTCACTAAGCAAGAGGGTAAGCAAATTGCCTTAGGGGTTGCCGATAAAGGAAAGAAGCTCAAAGGAAAGTGTTTCCATTGTGGTGAGAAAGGACATTGGAAGAGAAATTGTCCAAAGTTTAAGGCTGCCAAGAACAAGGGTCTGAAAACTTCCTTTCTTGTTGAAATATGCTTGGTACAGAATCCCACAGATTCCTGGTGTGTGGATTCAGGTTGTACTAATCATATCTGCAATTTTTTGCAAGGGTTTCAGGAGACCAGAAAGCTGAGTGAAAGGGAATTGTTTCTTACTTTGATTGATGGGAGCAGAATTTCGGTTGAAATTTTTGGTGTTGTTAATTTGTGTTTTGAGTCTAGAGTTTTAATATTGCAAGACTGTCTATTTGTACCTAATGTTCGTAGGAATTTGATTTATGCAACTTATTTGGGTAAACATGGGTATTGTATTATCCTAAAAGACAATGTTGTAATAAAGAATGATAAAATTTTTATCTGTTTTGGCAATATTGTAGATGGTCTTTATATTTTAACTCCTGATAAGCATGAATTACATAATTCTGAATTAGATGATAACTCTCATGTAAAATCATTAAAGAGAAAGTTTCCTTCTAGTGATGCATATCTTTGGCACTTGCGTTTAGGTCATATTAATTCAAATAGAATTAAAAGACTAATCAAAGATGGACTTTTACAGTCCATGGACTTTGATGAATTTCTAATTTGTGAATCTTGTTTGGAAGGTAAAATGACCAAACGACCTTTTAATGCAAAAGATAGAAGAGCCCATACAGATGTATGTGGTCCTATGTCAACCCAAGCAAAAGGAGGTTATGAGTATTTCATCACTTTCACGGATGGTTACTCAAGATATGGTTATGTGTACCTAATGAGATAGAAGTCCGAAGCCTTTGAAAAGTTCAAAGAGTTTAGGGCTGAAGTTGAGAATCAATTAGGCAAACGCATAAAGGCCATTAGATTTGATCGAGGTGGCGAATACCTTCTTGGGGATTTCAAGGATTGCCTAATTCAAAATGGGATTATATCCCAATTGACTGCACCTGGAACTCCTCAACAAAATGGTGTAGCGGAAAGAAGGAATAGGACTCTTTTGGAAATGGTTAGGTCCATGATGAGTTATTCAACTTTACCAATTTATTTTTAGGGGTATGCCTTAGATACAGCAATACATATTTTGAATTTAGTTCCATAAAAATCTGTTCCCAAAATACCCATGAAATTGTGGAGTGGGCGTAAGCCTAGTATGAGGTATCTGCACATTTGGGGTTGTTCAGCACATGTGCTAAATGGGAAAACTGATAAGTTGAAACCAAAATCAAAAGTATGTTTGCTTGTGAGTTATCCAAAAGAAACTAGGGGTTATTTATTCTATAGTTGAAATGATAACAAAGTTTTTGTTAGTACAAATGCTAGATTTTTGGAAAATGACTATATGAATAATTTTACTCCTAGAAGTAGAGTTGTATTGGCTGAAATGAATGAATCTGTTAATCAACAACTGTTGGATAAAACTAGGGATGATGTGGTTGTATTAGATACACCACAAGATACTACTCATGAGATGTTTAGTACACAGGAGCCTCGTCGTAGTGGGAGAATTGTTCCGCCTCCTGTGAGATTCATAGGTTTGGGAGAAACTTATGAAGCTATCTCTGAAGAGGTTGAATCAGATCCCTACACTTATGATGAAGCAATAAATGATATAGATGCACATCATTAGGTCCAAGCTATGAAATCTGAATTGGATTCTATGTATTCCAATCATGTGTGGGATCTTGTAGAGGCACCTAACAGTATTAAACCTATTGGTTGCAAATGGGTTTACAAGAGGAAGAGAGGGATAGATGGAAAGGTTGAAACCTTTAAAGCAAGACTAGTGGTGAAAGGGTATGCACAAAAAGAAGGCATTGACTGTGATGAAACTTTTTTGCCAGTAGCCATGTTTAAATCTATCAGAATTCTCTTATCCATTGCTGCTCATTATGATTATGAAATTTGGCAAATGGATGTCAAGACTGCATTTCTTAATGGCAATCTTGAAGAAGAAATCTAAATGTTGCAACCGGAAGGTTTCATAGCAAAGAACCAAGAGCATATGGTATGCAAGTTGAAAAGGTCCATTTATGGACTTAAGCAAGCATCTAGGTCATGGAACATCAGATTTGATCAGGCAATCAAATCATTTGGTTTTGAACAAAATCTTGATGAACCATATATGTACAAAAGACATCAAGACAAAGTAGTAATGTTCCTAGTGCTTTATGTTGATGACATTCTACTCATTGGAAATGATGTAGGAGTAATGTCATCGGTTAATGTTTGGTTGTCAAGCCAATTTGATATGAAGGAGTTGGGCGAGGCTAACTATATTCTAGGGATCAAGCTTTGGTGAGATCGAAAGAATAGGATGTTAGGTTTGTCACAAGCTGGATATATAGATAAGGTTCTAGAACAGTTTAGCATGCAAAACTTCAAGAAAGGATTACTTCCTTTTAGAAATGGAGTTCCACTGTCTGATGACCAAAGGCCTAAGACTCAAGAGGAACAAAACATGATGAGACAAGTTCCCTATCCTTCTGCTATGGGAAGTCTCATGTATGTCATGCTTTGTACTAGACCGGATATTTGTTATACAGTTGGCATGGTCAGTAGATATCAATCAAATCTAGAACCAAAACATTGGCAAGCTGTAAAGCATATTCTCAAGTATCTAAGGAGAACGAGGGATCATATGCTTGTTTACCGTTGTGAGGATTTGATTCCCATTGGCTATACAGATTCAGATTTTCAGTCGGATCTAGATTTCAGAAAATCCACGTCGGGATGTGTTTTTACCTTGGGAGGTGGAGCCATAAGTTGGAGGAGTGTTAAGTAATCTTGTATTGCTGACTCCACCATAGAAGCCGAGTATGTAGTTGCTTGAGAGGCAGCAAAGGAGGCTGTTTGGCTTAAGGAATTCCTTTCTGATCTTGGTGTTGTAAGAATTGAGCAAGTTCTCATTACATTGCTCTGCGACAATAGTGGAGCGGTTGCACAATCCAAGGATCCAAGGAATCACAAGAAAGGAAAGCACATAGAGAGAAAGTATCACATCATTCGAGACATTGTTGCTCGTGGAGATGTGGTTGTTGCAAAGATTGATGGCGCAAAGAATCTAGTGGATCCCATTACCAAAGCCTTGCCCCAAAGGACTTTCCAGTCTCATTTGGAGGAGATGAGAGTTAGATTAGTGCACAATAGTCATTTGGAGGAGATGGGAGTTAGATTAGTGCACAATAGTCTTTAGGGCAAGTGGGAGATTGTTAGGATGTTTGCCCTTAAATCCTATTGTATGATGCTATGTATTTTATTATGTATGACATTATGTATGACTTAATGTTGTGTTTAATAAAGTTATTTTATTATTATCTAAAAATAATGGTAACATGAATATTGAGATATTATCATATAGTCCATGAGATGCATTGTATGTGATTTATTTGATATAGTCACAGAAGATGTAAATCACAAATTCCTTGTAAACTCAAAATGTAGTTCGTAGTCGGTGATGAAAATTGGGCATTTCATCTGCGAAGACTATAACATATCAACTAAGATAATTTGTCTCGATTATGGAAATAGAGATTTCTAGTTGATATGTTGATATGTTTTAAGAGTAAAACATATTGAACTGGACCGTGTGAGATTTATTATTCTTCCAAAGACTGTCATATGAATAATAAACTCACGACTTATATTTGCATGAACTCTTAATCCTGAGAGAATAATGGACTTGATCATGAGGTGTAGGTTGCTTTGATATATCAGGAGTGAGATCTAGAGTAACGGTCAAAACCTCAGTATGTTGGGCAACCACATTTAGTGTTGATAGAACATATATTCTTAAGATGAAATTCATAGTCTCTTAACGGAGATACAAAATATTCACTTGAGATAAGATTAATGGGATTGTTATTCAGAGAGTTAGGCCTAACCACTTTAGTAAGGAGTTACTAAAGTATATATATTTATGGAATTGGATTTCATAAATATATATAATGAATAACTTTAAATGATTAAACCGGGTACTCAAGGAATTAAGATGTAGTAATCTACAAAGTGACAGTCTTCTTTCATGACTTTGTATTACTACGAATTTTTTATGAAGGGGTTGTATGTACAATAAAGTCTTGAAATATAATTTATAGATAAAGCCTAGAGTGCAACTATATTTATATAGTGGTATTAAATATAGTTAATGGTAACTTTAGACTTGTCAAGAGTTTACAGAAAAGCCCAAGGCCCATTGTAGCTAGTGTCTTATTGATCCCTTTTGGTCCCACTCCAAGCCACACACTTAAGCCTAATTGGAAAGGCCCAAAAGGCCAGCCCAATTAGATAATCGCTTAGACACAAAGGGAGAAACATACAGAATTTTCTGTAGAGATAATTGTAAGAACGCTATTGTGAAGTGGCGTATGTAAGTGTTAGACACTTTTTGACATTCTTCCTTTGGAACTGATTGAGAGACCACACATCTTGGGTGTTAGTGGAATTGGAGTGAAGATTGAAAGTGTTCCCAAGTGCTTCTGATCTTTAGAAAATTTTGAAATTCACCGCTCCAAAGTACACTATCTTGTTCTCAAATTTTGAAACTTATATAGTACATGTTAACTTTTATGAATGAAGTAGATCCATTGTTTTTCCGCTGCACACATGCATTTTTCCTTCACAAGGAATTGAAAGATTACACTTTAATAGAAGGAGAACTATACAAAAGACTACCTGGAAGGATCCTGTCTAGATGTATCAATGAAAATGAAGGGAAATTAAAGTTAGAGGAATTACACAGCCAGATCTGTAGGGTTGCAGAAAAAATTAGCCTCTATAGGAGAATGTAGCGTATGGGGTACTACTAGCCGAACATGAGCAAAGAAGCTGCAACTATACAAGAAAAGTGTCAAAATTGCCAACTCTTGGTAGACAAGGAAGAAAGCTATGCTATATTCGTAGCATAAGATTGGAGGACCCCATTTGTAGGAAAACTGACCCAAGGGGTCCTGCCTACTAACATGAAGTTGGCTCACCAACTCTAGAAGCTAGCTGTCTGGTATTTTCTGAAAAATGGGATCATGTTGCTTACTCACTCCCAAGTGCAGGAGATCGTAACAATATAATTCTTAGAGTATCGAGGTCAAATACAAGGAGCGGGGTAAATTTAAAGACAATGTAATTAAACAAAAAACTTTTGGTGAAGATGAAGAATACTTTTTTTCCTGGTAATTGTAAACAAGAATAACAATGATAACTGATTTAAGTCAATAATGTAAATACTAGGGCATCGGGGGTGTTTTCCTATATCAATATGAAATTCTTTGTGATCTAAGAAATTATATATTTCATAATTGATTGTTCTTATACAATTAAATACTTATGATTCGATTGAATTGAGACAATTCAAGAACGCCTGATAACCTAGATTAATAATGCGGTTCGAAAAGTTTTCAGAAAAACCCAATCACTTTAAAACCTTATTTCTATTTGAAACTATTACAAATTCATCTAAAAAATAAGAAAAACATGATTGAACTTATTGAAAGCATGGAAGAACTAATACATCAAAAGAAATCTAATTGAACAATCAAATATGTTGTTGATAAAATCCTAGAAAGAATCACAGTGAATATTCATACCGTATAGAAGAAACATAACCCCTAGCCCTAGCAAAGAGTTTAGGCTGTCATTAGAGAAAGAAAAATACAAGGTTTTCTCTGTCAAAATTCATTCTACACAGCCTCCCTTCAAAACCCTAACGTCCAAGTGTCCAAAGAAAAATAACTTTTACTATTTTAATTTTTGTCTAGGTTTACAGTAGTAACTTGTGAGTTAATTTTGGCCTTCAAAAATTGAGAATTTTGAAAAACTCAAAACTGGAAAGTTGTATATATTTAAGTCAAAGTTCCAATTCATTTGGTGTTATGTCAATTGGATTTTTGAGGAGATAGATATGCCCAAAATACTGATTAGTTCTCAAATCTGATTTTTCCTTTTCAGATTCTTCCTCTTTAATTTCTTTCCTTATTTGAAGCTTCTGAACATGGTAGATAACCAAAGCACTCCAGATATACCTCCTTATACATTTAAGCATGGTCCACTAGCTCCTCTTTAATTCTAGTTTGACCTCCATTCTCTCACAGACTCTGTAAACTCATCTTTTTTACATGATTTCCTGAAAGTAGAAAATTACACTCAATAAATGACATCTTATTCAAGAAATTATGTAAAGATAAATAATAGGGACTAATGCAAATCATGGCTTAATTATACAAATTAAGCATAGTAATAAGGAGATAACGCCCACATAAATATAAAACAAGTATACATTTTAAGACGTTATCACCTGTTCAAAAAGGGGTATAACGGGGATCCCTTGAGATACATGGGGCTCAGGGATGCAGCAAAGGAGGTTCACTCCAGGAAATGTGGGTGTCACCCAGGGAAGAGGAGGCTCCATAAGCAACTATTGCAATTGAGATACTATTGGCCTACCATGAAGAAAGACTCCGAGGAGTCGGTTAAGACATGTCATACCTGCCAAATGCTAGGGGATGCAATACACACTCATCCAAATGTATTGCAAGATATGACTACCCTATGGCCTTTCCTAACTTGGGGGCTTGACCTCATAGGACCCATAAATCCACCTTCCAATGGCCACATATGGATCTTAGCAGCTACTAAGTATTTACAAAATGGGTAGAGGTCATCCCTTTAAAGAAAGCCACCAGAGCAGCAGTTTCAAACTTCATTCGTGAGCACATCATCATACAGTTTGGGATCCCCAAGAGACTGATCAGTGACAATGGTACCCCATTTGTAAACAAAGATGTAAGGAGCCTGGTGGAGGCATATCACATTAAGCACAGAAGGTCCACACCGTACTACTCGCAAAGGAATGGCCAAGCTGAGACCACTAGTAGGGTGATCCTAAAGATCCTCAAGAAGATGAAGCATGAGTACGGAGGGAAGTGGAGTTCCCACCTGACAGATGTACTCTGGGCCTGCAGGAGCTCCCTGAAGATAGCCACAGGATTCTCACCATTCTCCCTTGTTTATGGGACAGAGGATCATTAGTCTAATGGAGCTAACCATTCCCACACCAAGGGTGGTACTCGAAGAAATCCAAGTAGATATAGATGACACACATGCCAAGGGAAGGTTGGCAGATCTGGAAGGAGAAAAATAAATTTCCAAGGATGATCAAGAACAAAGGATATCATTTTTCAAAAAAAAAAAAAAGAAAAGAAAAGAAAGTTTCAAATTCTAAATTCCAAATTTCAAATTTCAAATTTCAAGCTTCAAATTTCAAAGGAAAAAATCTTTTTTAGAAAGACTACAAAAATCAGTCAAGGTTTTCTTTTCAAAAGAGAAAAATTCAAATCATGAAAAAACAAATGAAGATCACACGTCTCAAAACAATGGAACAACAAAGCACTCATCATCTAAAGTCTAATTTCAAATTTTGATCATTTGCAGGCCAAAGTCCAGGTTCCGAGATAAAGAAGCCCCTTGGTTACCTTCCATCAAGATCGAGGTTGAGAAGCTCCTTGGTCGACACAATTTAAGACTGAGATAGAGAAGCCTCTCAATCACCCCAAGTTCCTAGGTAGAGAAGCCCCTTGGTTAACACAATTCAAGATTAAGATAGAAAAGCCTCTTAATCGCCCCAAGTTCCAAGGTAGAGAAGCTCCTTGGTTACCTTTCATCAAGATTGAGGTAGAGAAGCCCCTTGGTTGACACAATTCAAGATTAAGATAGAGAAGCCTCTCGATCACCCCAGGTTCCGAGATAGAGAATCCTTGGTTACCTTACATCAAGATCAAGGTAAAGAAGCCCCTTGGTCGACACAATTCAAGATTGAGATAGAGAAGCCTCTCAATCATCCTAGGTTCTGAGGTAGAGAAGCCACTTGGTCGACACAATTCAAGATTGAGATAGAGAAGTCTCTCAATCGCCCCAGGTTTAGAGGTAGAGAAGCCCCTTGGTTACCTCCCATCAAGATCCAAGTATAAATGCCCCTTGGTCACTCATAATTCAAGATTGAGATAGAGAGACCTCTCAATTGCCCCAAGTTCCGAGGTAGAGAAGCTCCTTGGTTACCTTCCATCAAGATTGAGGTAGAGAAGTCCCTTGGTCGACACAATTCAAGATTGAGATAGATAAGCCTTTCAATCACCCCAAGTTTCGAGATAAAGAAGCCCCTTAGTTACCTTTCATCAAGATCGAGGTAGAGAAGCCCCTTGGTCGCCAACAATTCAAGATTGAGATAGAGAAGCCTTTCAATCACCCAAGGTTTCGAGGTAGAGAAGCCCTTTAGTCGCCTACAATTCAAGATTTAGATAAAGAAGCCTCTCAATCACCCCAGGTTCCTAGGTAGAGAAGCCCCTTGGTTAACACAATTCAAGATTAAGATAGAAAAGCCTCTTAATCGCCCCAAGTTCCAAGGTAGAGAAGCTCCTTGGTTACCTTTCATCAAGATTGAGGTAGAGAAGCCCCTTGGTTGACACAATTCAAGATTAAGATAGAGAAGCCTCTCGATCACCACAGGTTCCGAGGTAGAGAATCCTTTGTTACCTTCCATTAAGATCAAGGTAGAGAAGCCCCTTGGTCGACACAATTCAAGATTGAGATAGAGAAGCCTCTCAATCATCCTAGGTTCCGAGGTAGAGAAGCCCTTTGGTTACCTTCTATTTAGATCGAGGTAGAGAAGCCACTTGGTCGACACAATTCAAGATTGAGATAGAGAAGTCTCTCAATCGCTCCAGGTTTAGAGGTAGAGAAGCCCCTTGGTTACCTCCCATCAAGATCCAGGTATAGATGCCCCTTGGTCACTCATAATTCAAGATTGAGATAGAGAGACCTCTCAATTGCCCTAGGTTCCGAGGTAGAGAAGCCCCTTGGTTACCTTCCATCAAGATCGAGGTAGAGAAGTCCCTTGGTCGACACAATTCAATATTGAGATAGATAAGCCTTTCAATCACCCTAGGTTTCGAGATAGAGAAGCCACTTGCTTACCATTCATCAAGATCGAGGTAGAGAAGCCCCTTGGTCGCCAACAATTCAAGATTGAGATAGAGAAGCCTTTCAATCACCCAAGGTTTCGAGGTAGAGAAGCCCTTTAGTCGCCTACAATTCAAGATTTAGATAAAGAAGCCTCTCAATCACCCTAGGTTCCGAGGTAGAAAAGCCCCTTGCTTACCTTCCATCATGATCGAGGTAGAGAAACTTCTTGATCGACACAGTTCAAGATTGAGATAGATAAGCCTCTCAATCATTGTAAATTCTGAGGTAGAGAAGTCCCTTGGTTACCTTCCATCAAGATCGAAGTAGAAAAGCCCCTTGGTCACCCACAATTCAAGATTGAGATAGAGAAGCCCCTTGGTTACCTTCCATCAAAATCGAGGAAGAGAAGCCCTTTGGTCAGCCACAATTCAAGATTGAGATAGAGAAGCCCCTTAATTGCCCAAGGTTCTGAGGTAGAGAAGCCCCTTGGTTACCTTCCATCAAGATCGAGGTAGAGAAGCCCCTTGGTCACCCACAATTCAAGATTGAGATAGAGAAGCCTCTCAATCACCTGCAGGTTCCGAGGTAGAGAAGCCCATTGGTCACCCACAATTCAAGATTGAGATAGAGAAGCCTCTCAATCACCTACAGGTTTTAAGGTAGAGAAGCCCCTTAGTTACCTTCCATCAAGATTGAAGTAAAGAAGCCCCTTGGTCGCCTCCATATACAGATTGAGATAGAGAAACTTCTCAATCCATCCCAAATTTAGACTAAGATAGAGAAGCCTCTCAGTTACCCCAGATTTCAAGATTTAATTCAAGATTATCAGTTGTCAAAAAGGTTAAGTATTTACAATTTTCATTTTTCAAAATAGCAAACCACTAGTTTTATGTCCAAAGGTTTTAGGTTCTAAGGCTTGGTAATCTTTGAAAAGTCAACCTCAATTAAATCATGGCTGCTAAAATCAATGTCTTTGTTTTACATTGACCTTCGCTTTGCAAGCTATGTCAATAAGGGGCATTCTGTAGACACTCAATTTTGCACCCATAATTTAATCTTGAAAGATGGCTAGAATGACCATTCTTATACCCAAAATTTAGAGTTGCAAAATTGAGTGTCTAACGGTCATTCATTAATTTAAAAATGATCTCGAGGTTCTAACAGTCGTGTTGATATGTCCAATTTCCAAATCGGACCGTCAGATTGGAAGATATCACATGATCAAGTTTGCACGGTCTGCATGCATTGTGTTTGGTTGGAACCGACCACGCATGATTAGTTTAAATTTATTTTGATTGGCTAGACAATTAAAATTAATTAAATAATTTTGTGATTGGTTGTTAGTTAGTGTCAAAAATAGACTTGCTTGCATGAGAATAAAGTGGATAATCAGATAATATAGAAGTTGTGGATAATCGACTTTTTGGGATATGTATCTACAAGATAATATCACTTTAAAGACCTGAATATCCAGAAAAGGGGATTAATATTTAAAATACGGATTAAAAACATGTCTAAGTGCATTTCTCGGATCCAAAATCCTCAAAAAGGAGCCCAAATTGGACCAAAACTCAAGAGAGCCATTTAGCACTCTGGGAGTGCCAATCGACACCCAAGAGAGCCATTTGGCACTCTTGGAGTGTCAATCGGCACATGGAAAGTGCCTATTAGCACAAATCTGTAGCTCGGCTCGAGGACCCCTAGATTGAGATAAACCTTACCCTTTTTTGATTTTTTAGAGATAAGGACGCGTCTCAATTCGCATCTGATCATTTTGCTAATTTTTCGAAGCATCCCAACCTCTATAAATAGGGGATGCCTCTCAAAATTCAGCACACTTTTGACCCCCCCCCCCCCTCTTTCTTGCTCTTCTCTTTTGAATTTTCAGTTCCCCCTACATTAAAGACGTTTTGGAGGCTTTTACTTTTGGAACTTCTTTTTTGTAAGTAAAGTATTTTAGGCTTCAAGTAGGCGAACAAACTTCTTTGAATTCTAAAATATTCTTTCATTAGAAGAGCATGCTCATGCAAGAGGTATTCAATAATTTTTCTTCTTTCTTTTCTTTCTCCAGTAATTTTTATTGTTTGATGCTGTCAGAGACCTCGCCAAAAGTGCCTCTCAAAAAAGAGAGATTTTTGGGAGTGCTTTTTAGGGCACCTCTCTTTTTGGGTAAGTGGTGTGGAGTCGCCACTTATTTTTTATAAAAAAAAAAAAGAAAAAAAAAATACATAACTGAATTATTCTCTTCATTGATTGAATAAAAATTACATATTTGAAAAAATTTGAAAATTTACATGGCTTTAGGTCCTAATTACAAACTACCAAATAACTACATGGCTTTTTGTCCTAGTTACATTCTACCCAAAATAAATAAAGAAAATCCAAGATCTACTTAGCCAAAGACCTAAATCCGGAGGCTAGGTTATGGAATGGGAAGGTGTTAGGCACCCATTTCACTCAGATAGTGTTTGGTCTTCTAGATTCTTGTGACCAATGTACAATTTTATGCATGTCATGAATGATATGTTGAACATGTGAAAAAAAATATTAAATCACACAGATTTATTTATGAATGAAATCTCTTCGTTTGAAAAGAATCAGATCTGTCTTGGTTGGTAAGAAAAATTGGTTTTGATTTGTCCAAATACCAGATCTGTCTTGTAGTATGTAGAAAAAGTGGTTTTTGGAGATAAAAATTCAGATCTGTGTTTATTACATAAAATAAAGTCTTTTGATTTGAAAAAATATCAGATCTATTTTTTATATGTAAAAAAATTGGTTTTTGGTTTATAAAAGATCATGTCTGTTTTTAAAAACTAAAAAAAAATGGTTTTTTGATGACTGAAAAACCAGATCTGTTTTTATGTTTTAAAAGAATGAAAATGATTTTCTTTTTAAGAAGAGAGTTTCACTCATAATTTAAATTTATGCTACATGCACTTAAATAAAACAAACACAATCATGTTTAATCTTCTTCTTTATTTCAAAAATCTGCATATGTTAAAGAAAAATCAGATATGTATCCAAGAAAGATACAAATTAGTTTTTTTTTTTTTTGGAGAAAAATTCAGATCTGCATCTCATAAAGATGTAGATTCGTTTTTGTTTAAGAAAAGTCAGATTTACATCTTATAAAGATGCAGATCTGTTTTTGTTTTAAGAAAAAGATTGTTCTCATGCAGATTATTGATATTCAAGAAAAAGATTATAACAATCACATAAGAAAACATGTTTTAAACAAAACAATGAAGAATCATTCATATTACGGATAAAACATTCATCAACCACAAAAAGATAGCATAAAAAGGGAAGGCAATTGAAAACAACCTCTTGCATTAGCACTCCTTGTTCTTGAGAGGATGTTTTAGGGTTCAAAGAAACTTATTCAGTTATCTTTGAAACCTAAAAACCCCAATTTAAGCAACAAATCTCAAAGAGGATCAGCAAGTATCAGCAATTTGAGAGCCTCAAAAAGTATGCCTCTCAGAGCGTAGAAAAAGGGTGCTAAATTATGAGACTCAGTCCCTATTTATAGAGGCCAGAAATCTCTAAAAAATAGCCTCGAAGTGTGGAATATGAATCGAGAGTCATCCTTCTACGGAAAGATCGAAAAGGTGTGCCTTATTGTCACCCAAAGGCCATTGAGCCAAAGCCCAAAAGATGCTCATTCAACACTTTTAAAGTGTCATTCAGCACTTTTAAAGTGCCGTTTGGTACTCTAAAAGTGCCAAATGGTGCTTTTGGATGCCGAACTCTCTTTCGTGTTTGGGGGCTGTTTGGACTCTCTTTCTAGGGTTTTTGATCCTGTCCTTGCACCTAGACGTGTTTTCCTCTTCCGTCCATGATTTTTTTTTTATCTCTTTTCTGGATAATTCAGACTTTTTAGGAACAATTATCTTGAACAACTATCTTGTGGATAAATCCCTTAAAATAAATCTTGATAAAATTTAGATTATCCACAATTTATTGTTGTCCAATCATCCTTTTATTCTTGTGCATGCAATCCTATTTTAAACACTAATTATCAACCAGTCACAAAATTATTTAATTGTTTAACCAATCAGAATTAATTTGAACTAATCATGTGTGGTCGACTCTACCTAGACATAATGCATACTGATCGTGCAAACTTGATCATGTAATATATTTCGATCCGAAGGTCCGATTTAGAAACTGGACACACCGTTGCAACCATTAGAATTTCGAGATCATTTTTATGACATGCAATGAATAGACCGATGCATGCAATGCAAGAACAAATTGATGCATGTAATACAAGAATGAATTGTTGCATGTAACACAAGAATGATTTTTTTGGGTACATGGATGATAATTCTAGTTATCTCCCTTGATTAAATCATGGGTGCAAAATCGAGTGTCTACAGATGCATGATTGTGTTTGACATAATTTATTATGTTTTGTTCCTAATATAATTATTATGCTTTGCTAGAATTTTCTTTAACATGTTCTTAGATGATTCTTTATTGTGATCATTTTTTCTTAAGTTTCAAAATCTATGAATGACTATCAAAGATTACTTTTTTTCAAAAATCGATCTGTATTTTCACATCTAATTATTTTTTTTTTAAAAAGACTCAAAACTTATCTGTATTTTTCAGACCTAATTTTTTTTCAAATACAAAATTGATCTATATTTTCATTAAATACAGATCTGATTGTTTTAAACTCTCAAAATTTATCTATATTTTCATTAAATACAGATCTGATTTTTTTAAACTCACAAAACTGATCTATATTTTCATTAAATATAGATTCGATTTTTTTAAAGACTCAAAATTGATTTGTATTTTCATTAAATACAGATAGGATTTTTGTTACAAAATTGCAGATTTGGAAATTTTAAAGAAGGGATTAAAAATTAGGTTGAAATCTTTTCTATTTTCTTAATATGTGATGCATACATAATGAATTTATCTCATGAATGCGAATCCTCTTTCAAATGTCTTTTGTATTTGTTTCCAACAACAGATTTGATTTTTTGTATACAAACCAAAAATCTTTCTTTCTTTTTTTTTTTTTTTTACTTTTCAAAACAAATCTGATCTTTTTTAACAAAATCTCTTTCTTTTTTTACAAAAATAGATCTGAATTTTCTTGATAAAATCACTTTTTTTTTTTTTTTTTTTACTTTACACAAAAACAGATCTGATTTTTCTTGATAAATTTTTTTTTTCCTTTTACAAAAACATATATGATTTTTTTACAGACCAATTCTTTTTTCTTTTTTTTTTTAATTTTCAAACGGATATGAATTTTCTTTAAAAATATGATATTATTCATTAGGAAAATTTATTTAAATCAATTTTTGACAAGTGTTTTTCATTTAAGTTCAATATGTCATTCAATATCATGCAAAAAATGGTATATTGGTCATTAGAGTCTAGAAGACTAGACTCTGTGTGGGCAGAATGGGTGCCTAACACATTCCCATTCCGTAACCTAGCCCCTCGAACTTAGGATTTTTGGATAGGTAGATTAGTGTTTTGTTTTTTTAATTTTGGTAGATTGTAACTAGGACCAAAACTTTGTATTCTTTTGCATAGATTGTAACTAGGACCCAAAGCCTTGTAAGGTTTAATTTACCAAAATTGTACTTTATTTTATTCAATCAATGACATTCAAAGTATTTTGAATATGTATTTTGTATTTAGTTTTTTATTATTTTTTGTATGAAAAATAAGTGGCGACTTCACACCACTACCCAAAAGGAGAGGTGCCCTTACAAGTACCCAAATCTCTTTTTGAGAGTGCCCCTTCCTTTTCAAAAGAAGCGTGGTCTCTCACATTTCCTATATATAGTAAAATCATGAAAAAAATGTTTTACCCCTTCATAAATCAATGAATTTTTACTACATTTAGATTTTTTATGTTATGAATAAATTACAAATAATAATTTTATATCATATGAACTAATTTACAAACTTATATAACCCAATTCAAGTCTATGTAAATATATTTTTAAACATGTAATACATATAAATATATAGTATTATATATATATATATATAGTTAATTTGAGCCTCCAAGTTCACGCGCTTTTCACTAACACAATATCATGTTCGAGCTTGGCTCATTTAAAAATCGAGTCTAAAGTTAGGCTTGAGCTTGACTTGTTGACTAAATCAACGAACATGAACAAGTCTTTCCTCAAGCCAAGCTCAAGTTGTTCATAAATAAATTGGTTCAATTATAACCTTGCATGTCGTTATAATAAGGCCCATAGTGGTAGAGTGGTACCATGGATATTATAAAGTTTACTACAAAATGATGTGTCACAAGTCACAAAAAAATAATAATAAATAAATAAATAATTCAAACATTCATTTATTTGGTTGTTGAAACCTACCAATCACATTAATTTCTATGTTTTAATACTTTATCATTTTTCAAAGAATAATGCTACAACCACAAACTATTTTACAACATTTTTACAAATTATTGATGTGGCAAATTCTTATTAGTTCTAATATGGGTCCACCACTAACATCACATTTATGTTTACCAATAATTATTTGAAAAATACTAAAACCGCATCAGCAGTTTGTAAAAATGTTATAAATTAGTTTGTGTCTTTAGCAATACTCTTTTTCAAATTGTATGATAATAAGTGGTTTAAAAAAGAAAAAAAAAGGTTTTATACTTGAACCATCTTGTTTGATTCTCTACATGAAATTAACTTTAGTTTAGTTGGTATTAATTCACCAAATTATTTATTTAATTCATCAAATTAACCTTGATTTGTGTAGTATTAAATAAATAAATTTAATTGATATTTAAATATAAAAGGCTCACTTAAATTTATTACTTTAGGCCCCAAACTATATTGAGCTGACACTAGAGCATTAAAAATTGATTAAGTGTGGGCTTTGATATAAATTTATGTACTAATAAGTTAAACTCTAATAGCAGTCGCATTGACTTACATAAAATTCCTCCCTATTATAGAATAAGAACATACTTTTATTTTACCTTTTAGTTAATCAATTTTTAAGAAACTAGCATCTCATTAATCATCTATGCTATTGTTTAAAATGCTTCCCTTATTTAGAATCCTCAATTTAGATGCTAAAATACCTTCAAATTTATTGGTTTATAAAGCTTAAATAATAACGTACTAACATACTCTTCTTTTCTTTTTTCTAATTTCCAAAATGAAATTGCTGCAAGTTTTTATCGCTAAAAGTTTTGGTTGACTATTTTAATTTTTTTTCAATTTTTTTAAACAATTGTAATTTATTTTACCTTTCAATTAATCACTTTTTAAGAAACTGACATCTCCTTAATTATCTATACTATTATTTAAGGGTCTTTTCTTATTTAGGATCCTCATTTTGGATGCCTAAAATATCCACAAATTCACAATTTTAAAAATTTAAATAATAGAGTAAGATATGTAATATTACTAATTTAAAAATTCTTATATTTTAGATAATTTTAAAAAAAAAATATATATATATATATATATATATATTTCCAACAACTTTTCTCCCTCCTCCTCCACGTTTCTTTGTCAAATTAAAATTTAAAAATAAAATAACTAAAAAATAATAATAAAACATCTTATTTTGATAGTTTCAAACAGTTTTTTTTTTCTCTCACATTGTTTTTGAGAGGATCTCTCTCTCATTGTCTCACACATTAGTCAAGTAATCAAGAATAATAAAACTTCTTCTTTAAATAAAACAACTTTTTTTTCCCTCACTCTTTCTTTCTCTCACATTATCCATATCCCTCAAAATTAGACACTTTTGCCTCTTCTTATCCCTTCTGAATGGCATGTCAATTGTCAAAATCAAATATAAATAAATGCCCATAAGTGACTAAATTTTAGGATTATAAAAGAACTTTTTTTTTTTTTTGTGGAGAAAACACACACACATATATAAGGGAAGGGGATGAGATAAGGGAATACACTCACATGCCAACACCAAAATTGCATGCGAAAATTAGTGTCGCGGAGCAAGTGATAAACCCCATCTCAATATCACACCTTACCGATGTAGGACGACTCAACAACATTGAGGATTCCTTTTTTTTTTAGAAACACACACACACACACACATATATAGGGGAAGGGGGATAAGATAGAAGAATACACTCACACGCCAACACTAACCAACACTAAAACTGCATGCGCCAGTTAGTGTCGCGGAGCAAGTGATAAACCCCTTCTCATAATTTTTTTTAAAAAAAAAAACAACAAATAAAGACTAACTTCTAAACATTCGTATGAGCGTGTGCTCTGCTTTTTCTTTCTTCTTTTTTCTAAAGATTAATAATTTATATTCATCATAATTCGGGTTTTCTGTATTCCTCAATCACAAAAATACCTAGAGGTATGATGAGATTTATGTATTTGTAGGCTAGTTATTTTTTATGTTCTACTTCATCAAAATATTATTTTTTCTCTCAAATCATATCCTTCCCTCTCATTCTTTGCATCAATTGGCATCTGACCAAAAAATTGATTCAATCTCTTTGACGGCAATGATCAAAACACCAAGCCACCCCTTGACTGAAAACTTTACTAGAAATTCCACACCCAAAATCTATCAACACCTGTGCCCAACCTAAACCCTCCAAATCACATACCAACTAATGATGCCGAAAAATCACCAGTAAGTTGCAAGCACTCCTCTCACCAAAGCAACACCTGCAAAAGAGGAAAAAAGAGGACCTAAAAGAGAGCACAGGTGTGGTGCCGGCCAAAAACCCTCCGAATGTCAAGTTAGAGTCTTATTTTTCAACCCTAGAGTGCCAGAGTTGAGATAATTGTGCGTACCTTGATACTAGGGTTTCTGGGGTATTTATATTGGCGTAGAATTTCCTTTCCTTTTAGGATTCTACTTCCTTCTTGAGCCCTTTTCCATATAGGAGTCTTCTTATTATGGTCAAACGTGTAACGCAAGAACTCCATGTGTACACGCTTGTGTGGAGATAAAGCAAAGCCAAGTCAAACACATCGTGTGGCAAACAACTAAGGATTTACAATTAATCAATTACCGGACGGGTACTCAATGATCGGCACCGTCCTATATGCATACCCACGGTATTAATTCGTCTACTCCCATTCCGTCCACCTAGGACGGAGGAAAGATCCGTCTTATTGATGAGAATCAACAAGCATTCAAGGATCCATTGCATGTTCCAGTTGGGCCTATTACAAGAGCAAGATCCAAGAAGATCCAAGAAGCACTTAATGGGCTGATTCAAGAGATTTGGGTTGATTCTAACGTAGGGCATTCCAAGCTTGGCCCAAAGGAAGATGAAAGCGTAATAAATTTAATTCAAGCTATTTAGGGCTGATCTGGCTTAATTGGGAGTGATTTATGGCATGAATTAATGGCTGATTGACTTTCCAGCTCTGTATCAGTTAAGGCAGATTTTTTCCTATTTTGAATTTGCTAATTTCAGACCAAATCAACTTTTATTTAGGGTTTTATTATTTAGTACGTTTTTTAGGTATTTTCCTTGTTTTTAGGTGCATTTAATGCTTTTTAGGTCAAACTTGATTCCTGATATGGTAAGGTATCAATTAGGAGTTATTTTAGAATATATTTTCTTGTCTGTCAAGTTTTATGGAGCCCTTAAATAGGCTCTGAAGTCTGTAAACGTTTTTTAGAAAATTATTGAATAAAAAATTCAGAAAAGGTGAGGCTTTGCTCTCTTTTGGTTCTTCAAGAACTGTGAACTTATCAAGGATTCTTCCTTGTGGCGTTTAAACTTTATACCTTTGGTTCGTGATTCTTTATAATCATTGGGTCAAGGTCAACTTATACCTTTGGTTCGCATTTCGATTATAAACGTTGGGTCAGGGTTTCTATCATAAATCTGAATTTTAGCTTTCCTGGGTAAATATTCCAATATTTTTGTTGGGTCTCAAAGCGTGTCGATTGAGGTTCGCATCATTTGGTATCAGAGCACAGGTTCTAAAATCAGTTTTCTATCCCTTTATCTTTTGTTTCCTGTTATCATCCTATCCTGTTTCTTTTGTGTTCTTCATTCATCATTCTTATTTTTTTTGTTTTTGTTGAAGTGCACTAGGTTAAAATCATGCACATAGTTCCCAAAAAAAAAAAAAAAAAAAATTTTGTAGTTTCAGTTCTCTCAGACCAAAATATTGTTTTCTTTTGTCTTCTTCCTTTGATTTGGTATTTTTGTCATATTTTCTTGCCATTGGTATTTGTTTTAACACTACAAGTTGAATTTCTTGATCAAGTTTATTAGTTCATTGCAGAATTGAAAAGGCGAAGCTACGAGTGGAAAAAGGCAAGAGAGTGTGAGACTAATATCGGGAAAAAGCCAATTTAAGAGTGAAACACGAGTGGGAGTGACATAATTTGAGTGCAAACACGTGAGGGAGTGTTGTAAGGAATTATTTCTAACAATTCTTTATTGTTTCAAAAGTATGTCTTTCAGGTGTGAAACATCAAATAGGGAAGGAGGGGAGGAGTCGTCCATCATTTTGCAGGCTATGCAACAACAATTTGAATGCATGAACGTGGTGTTTAATGAGATTCGGGATCGGATAGATAGGCAAGACACTGTTATTGCTACTTTGCGTGAGGAGCGTCGTCAAAGAGGCCCTAATGCAAGAAGGCAAGAAAGGCGTTCTCACATGAATGATTCTGATGACTACCACGAGGATGAGTTTGAAGATGAAGGAGATCAAGCTTCACTGAACAATGAAGGCAGGTTTGTGCCAAGGAAAGAAAGGCGTGGTAGAGGTTTCTGAAGAGATCCAAGATGGCAAGATGGGACTGACAGGAGCCTAGGAAACATAAAAATGAAGATACCCACATTCCAAGGGAAAAATGATCCAGAAGCATACTTGGAGTGGGAGAAGAAGGTGGAGTTAATCTTTGAGTGCCACAACTACTCCGAGGAGAAAAAGGTAAAACTTGCTGTCATTGAGTTTACTGACTATGCTATTATATGGTGGGATCAACTTGTGATGAACAGAAGGAGAAACCATGAGAGACCTATTGAGACTTGGGAGGAAATAAAGGCAATCATGAGAAGGCGGTTTGTTCCTAGTCACTACTATAGGGACTTGTATCAGAAATTACAGGGTCTTACTCAAGGCTATAGGAGCGTGGATGACTACCACAAGGAGATGGAGATTGCCATGATTCAGGCAAATGTAGAGGAGGATAGAGAAGCTACCATGGCAAGGTTTCTGAATGGGCTGAATCGGGACATTGCCAACGTGGTGGAGTTGCAGCACTACGTGGAGTTGGAGGACATGGTGCACATGGCAATAAAGGGGGAACGACAGCTTAAAAGGAAAGGAACTCGGTCATTTCAAAATCCGGGCTCCTCTACTTCATGGAGGTCAAATGGGAGGAAAGACGAAGGGGCTATTTTCAAGTCCAAATCCGAACCACAAAAAAGGAGAGATGAAGCTCCCAGTGTCAACAAAGGTAAAAATGAATCCCAAACTCGTAATCGTGATATTAAGTGTTTTCGTTGTTTGGGAGTAGGTCATATTGCTTCACAATTCCCAAATAAGAGGACCATGATCGCACGTATTGATGGAGAGGTGGAAACTGAAAGCGAGGAAGATGATGACCAGATTCCATCACTTGAGGATGCTTGTGATGATGAAGTGGAGTATCCAGTGGAGGGTGAGTCGCTTGTTGCAAGGCGTGCTTTAA